>NC_143017.1:117041498-117312947 GCF_055824585.1 Amblyomma mixtum
CAGGACCTTTGCCTCCCGTACATGCAGCGAGTGAGTACGCGTTGCTTGCTGATCTCCTCGTAGCTCTGGCACAAGCTGATGACAGAGGCCGCAGTGTACGGCTGCTTGGCCAGACTCATTTGAAAGCCATCCTTATTGATCCCTTTCATTATATTCTTTATCTTATCGGCCTCTGACATCTAAGCGTTGACACTCTTGCAGATGTTCACCACGTCCTCAATGCAGCTGGTGAATGTCCCGTCTAGCTACCGGGCCCGCTCTCGCAAGCGCTTCGGCGAAGCTCGTCTCGAACGTCGTCCTGGTGCAGAAGTTCGTTATATGGTTGCGGAAGTTCGTTATATGGTTGCGGAAACAGAGCTTTGCGACGTCAGCGAGGTAAAATATGACGTTGCTTAGATTCGTGGAGTCGTCCCAGCGGTCGCGCATGCTGATCCACTCGGAGGAAGCCAGCCAGTCATCTCCAGTCCCACTGAAGACGGCCGGGTCCCGTTGTCAACGCGTGCCGGCGCAGACAACCGTCATAGGCGGCGGCTGGGACGCTGGGGGGGACGTCATTCGGCGTTTCGGATGTTACACCGACGATTCGCAGCTCCAGGACGGAATCAGATGCAACTTCTACCGCTTGCAAATAATTTTATTGGCCCTAAAATACCAAGCACTGAACGGCGTTTGCCAGCCGGCGGTCGTTCCAGAGGCAACCAGCAGCTCGCGCTCAGCGATAGCACTGCCACTACTACAGTACACCGCTACCGAGTCCACACATCTTCGTCTTTAGTTTGATGCTCACCGCCGCTGCAAGACCTTTTTGTCTCGATACTTTGGTTTCGGCTTAACTTGCCTTGAACAGCATTTTTTTTTTTTTCAGAGGCGAATGCTTGAGAGAAATGCAAAGAAAACAATAACGGCGACTCCTAATACGCAGGCATCGATTCACAATATACTCGAAGGCATACTCACACGCGGTAAAGTCCTGCTTCTGAGTGGATGCCGCTACATGCGTGTCCAGCGGTGCGAGAAGAGCGGTCATGCATTCACACCGACACACAGAGGCAAAGGGGGCGCACGCAAGCTTATAACGAAAAGCAAGCGGTGCTAAATAGTGCGAAGAAATTGAAATATTTATTGAAAATGACGGCTCACGTTGTACACACTTCGGAGGCGTAGGTTGCAGTGGCGAATCACTAAGTTTGACCAGGAGAGCGGAAATCATGTCTTCCTGGTGGATGATAAGTTGCAGATTAACGACGACAAATTTGTTTTGGGCGATTGTGAAAAAGCGCCAGAAAACACTTCTAACATATCTCCTTCATCGAAGAGCGCATGACAATCCCCCAGCTGTACACCGTATAGTATCTTCCTGCTAAGCGGTAACGCGAGAAGTATACTGAAGAAGACCGCCGAACTGGAAAGTATACTTTTATACCATGACGCTCATGTGGCTGGAGTCACTGAAGCGTGCCTTCAAGAAGAGAGGATGTAGTCCCAGATTCAGTTTAGTTTACCGGAGTTTAATTAACGTCCCAAAGCGACTCGGGCTATGAGAGACACCGTAGTGAAGGGCTCTGGAAATTTCGACCACGTTGGGTTCTGTGACGTTCACTGACATTGGAAAGTAAAGTCCCAGATTCGTATAGCACTTGCAGGTGAGATGGACCCTCTCGTGGTAGCGCTGTTTCCGCTGTCCTAAGCAAAGATGTACAAGCGTCATTCATAGATCAAGTCGATGACCACGAAAGTGTGTGCCTCTGAGTAAACTGTCGCGACACTTGTTCATATTTTTTGCAGTATACCGCCAGCCTTCAGTGAAGTTATATCTATTGACCAAAATTCATGATTATCTGTTTAAATACAGCAACTATTGCAAAATGATTGCCGGAGACTGCAACTTATTTGGTACAGTTAGGCCCGACGTGTCATCCTGTTCACTTCAGGAAAACATTCTCTGTGAAATCATGCTGGCGTGTGATTTTACCATACGAGGTCTGTTAGAAAAGTATCCGACCTTTGGCCGAAGAAAAAAAAACTGGCGTAACTGGAGCGTTGGAAACCTAATCACCTTCAAAGTAGTCTCTTTGGGACTCCACATACTTCTCCTTGCGGTGCTGCCATTGTTGGAAGTATTCCGAACAGGCCCTTTTCGGAATGGAGTTGAGCTCAGCTGTCGCTGCAGGCATAATGTCCTCTCTTGTCTGAAATCGCGCTCCTTTCAATGGCCTCTTGATTTTGGGAAGCAGCCTGAAGCCGCAGGGGGCCATATCAGGAGAGCTAGGAGTCTGTTGAACTACAGAAGTCTGGTTTTTCGCCAAAAAGTCCGAATCAAGTGCGAGGAATGTGCAGGAGCATTGTCTTGATGAATGCGCCAATTTCCTGTTGACCACAACTCCTGTCTCTAGCGCCACACAGCCCCATGTAGGCGACGGAGGACATCCCTGTAGTACTCTTTGATCATTTTTTGACCCTGTAGGGTGCATACTCGTGGTCTGCCACACAGAAGGAGTCAAAGAAAGCAGTTAACATCACTTTGACATTGCTGCGCTATTGGCGCGCCTTCTTTGGTCTTGGCGACGTGGAATGCTTCCACTACGACGACTGGGATTTGGTTTCCGGGTCGTACCCGTACACCCAAGACTCGTCACCAGTGAATATTGTGTTGATGAAGTCGGGGTCACTGTTTGTGGAATTCAGCATGTTCTGTGAGACTTCAACACGAAGCTGCTTAAGCTGCTTTTGGTCCACCGTGAGCAGCTTCGGCACGAATTTCGCCGCAACTCTCTCCATGGCCAAATCTTCGGTGATAATGGAATGTGCAGAAAAATTGCTGATGTCCACCTCTTCCGCAGTTTCTCGGATAGTCACACGATGGTCCCGCGTCACCACAGCGTTCACTTCGGCAATGACCTGGTCATTTCGGCATGTTGATGGCCGACCGGAGCGTGGCTCGCTCTCCACCGATGTGCGGCCGTCTTTAAACCAATTGTACCACGGTTTAATTTGTGTGCTGCTCATAGCATCTTCACCGACAGCCGTACTGAATATTCCGAACGGTTGACACTTGGCTGTAGTCCAGTTTCTGGCAAAATTTCATGCAGTAACGCTGCTCCTGTCGCTCCGCCATTTTCCTTGGAATAAAAAACCGACGAGAGCACTGCGCACTGCCTCACTTAAACGCTGCGTCCCCGCGACTGGCGCTATCGGCGGGCTGGAAAAAATTCGTGCATGCGCATGAAGGTTCAAGGTCGGCTGATGCAAGCGCGCTTGTTTCATATCCATCAGGTGTTCGAAAAAAAAAATAAAGTCGGATACTTTTCTAACAGACCTCGTATATCTGAAGGTATAAAACTAGAGTTAAGAGAACATCCTCTTCTGTATTATACCTTATTTTTCATGGCAAATCACTCTGTGATGTTAATGTCCCAGTTGATGTGGTATGTCAGATCATAATCTTGAATTTTCGCATGTACGAGGACTACAGGATTTAACCACGGCTAACAATGAGTCATTTCTTTAATACCTCGAATTAGCCTTGGATAATTTTTCTGCGAAGGATGTTTCTGGTCTATGGAATAAATTTAATTTTGTTTGTCATTTTCGCACACTAAACTTTATTCTGTGTAAAACTAAGAACGTGAGCTGTAAAAATACATATATTAGCCAAGAAATAATTCATTTAATACGTGAAATTAAAACAGATAAAGGCTCAGGAAGCGTACGGTGAACACTCGTGTACTGTAAAACTGCGCGCTAGTAAGCAGGGCCTTTAGCCAACCTCACCTCCCCTCGGCGGATAATCGATCCACGAGGAGCCATAAAGCCCACTGCGGCCATTTTAAGAAATGCCTGTTCAAGCTCAGAATGAGTGGATTTGAAGGTGCAGGATCCTTTTCTAAGTACCCCACTCTACCACTCTAACGCAGTTTGTCAGGAGCGATCCTGCCAAATTTCGGCGTCACCTAAACTCTCAAGCGCACAAAACCATCGGTCAGGTCAAGACAGCGCGAAAAAACTTTTTGCGGCAAGTCGCAGATAGCCTCAATATACTTTTTTTTAGATAGATAAATCTTTCTCTAGAGGCGTTGTTCTATCCGAACGGAGGCCCGAACGGGTTCTGCCTGTATTTAAGAAACGGAACCGTGCACAGTTAACCAACTACTTCTCCATATCACTCATAAGCACATCACGCCAACTCAAGGAACATATCATCTCCAACTACATAAGTGAGTTCCTACACATAAAAATGATCTCGTTTTTCAATTCGGTTTTCTAAAGGCCTGTCGACAAACACATAACTAGTTTCTACAATTCAGTCATTTTCCTTTGATCTCGATAGTTCCGCTTAAGTAGACGTTATATTCCTGGGCTTTAGCAAAGCATTTGACAAGATTACATATTCCGGTAGAATGCTCAAACTTGATGAGGTAGGCTTACCTCGAAATGGGCTTAATTAGATTCGTCATATCTAGATATGCGCCGCGAATTCGTAGATTCCAAAGGCCATCGTTCAGACGTTCTCTCTGTAAACTCCAGGACCCCGCAGGGCAGCAGTGTCCCAGGTCTTCGAAACTTGTATTAGTGATTTCACTACCTGTATACTTACCACGTGTAAGACGTGCTTAATGAAAGTCCTATGCTATTTCTAATTGGGGAGATCACTGCGATATGAAAATTAATCTTCATAAAACTCTTTTCATGAGCATCGCAGACAAAAAAACTGCCTTCATGTCCATCACAAACAAAACATCTCCTTTTCCTTACCAATGCATTATCAAGCAGAAACCGGTGTCTCTAAATGATTGTTTCAAATAATAATTAGAAACCGCTAGAGCTGAACCAACCATATTCATAATATCTGCGCATCTGCCCGTCGAAAGCTCGGTGAAGTCAGGTACAGGCTCAAGTGCTGCCCCTCTGATCTAAAATCTTCGGGCCTATAACTCGTTAATACGATCTCACTTGCAATACACCTGATATTTTTGCGCTTCTTTCACTAAGAAAGACATTAACAAGCTTCAGCAGACACAAAGATCAGCAGTTGATTTCTAATATGGTCGTTACGGCCGACATGACACCCCACCTGACTTAACGAGATTAAGTCCTTAGAGTCCTTGAAGAAGCTAGCGAGAAAAAAAAATCCTTCTTAAACTCTACCATTGCCAGTTCTGTCTTAACCCTTCAACATACTCGCAGCCTTCTCCATCTAGACTCACAAGGAATAACCATCATAATAAACAGTTTCCAAAATTATCCCGAGCAGGCAACTTTAAACCTTCCTTGCGTAGGACTAGAGCCGAATGAAAATATCTCCTCTCCATGTGCTTCCATTCTAAAACGTGCTTTTTACGACTAACTTAGTTTTTGAACTTGTTTACCCGGTTTTTCGACCTTTTGTATTTTGTTCATCGCTTGTACAGATCCCTACACTTAGGATTCAGTACCGCATTGTACCCCACTCCCGCTTGGGCCTTTATGGCCCGCAGTACTGTATAAATCAAATAAAAAAATAAACAAAGGAGAATATACCCGACAGGAAGCTATTGCAAGAGTTACTACTACACTGACTCAGAACCCTGCTACTCTGCTGCGCACCCAGTTACCACAGTTCCGAGCACTGCTAACAATACTGGATCCTTGGCTCGTCCGGTGCGGAGACAAGAATAGAGCAGCACCTTAGGCATGTCGCGGTGCCACCATCGGCGGCTTTTTATTTGCCCCTTCTACGCTCACGCTCTTGGAGTCACGAAGAGAGAATTAAAACAGTGCTAAGAGAGATAAGAAACGCCTCATTCCATGCTTTAACATCTTTCAAGAGGAGCCAGTTTGCTACCCTGCACTGGGGAAAAGGGATGAGGGGATGTATAGGTGAGGGACAAAAAGGGAGAGATGAGAAAAAGCAGAAGGCGAAAAAGGCTGGCTTCATCTACCGGTTGCCCTCTCCGCCTTTCCTCTTCCTCCTTTCAAGAGGAACTGTACGTGTCTGAGTTTTCGTAGACGGAACAAGCGGAGCTCGTTACGGTGGTGCATTTTCTTTCTTTCTTTTTCTTCACACGGGAGCACATGCGCCTTCTCGTCTTTAGCCCTGCAGAGCAGCCCCGTACTTCCGTATCACAGTATACGCCTCAGATTAGGTAACGAGCCGGCAGGCACGCTTTGCTCGGAGTTAACTCGGTTTTCACAGCGGAGGAAACCAGTCGTCGTCTCTGCTAGGAGAATGCGAAGACGTGCGGATGAGCCACATTCTACTGTGTCCCTTTTCTTGGAAGGGCACACAGGATAACGCGTCGGCGAAGCACGAGCCACGCCTAGTTCAGTCTCGTTTTATTAGTCGTCTCCTCGGGAGGAATACTTCGAACTTGATTGCCGAAGCCCTCTTCGATCTTAGTGCCTTATAGCGAGAGCCCCTTTCAAGCAAGCGTTGACTACGGCTGCAGGCAGTAATCCGTTAACGCGTTTCAGGATGAAGTAGTTAACGCACCGGCTCCATTCTTTCAGCCCCTTTACGGACCTCCTGCTTTATGTCCTGGGAGTGTTCCTGAGTAAGAAAATTTCCTGTACTCTAACATTTCGGGACTAGCGTTCTAGACTAAGTGGGCTTCACCAAACTCGCGCCTTCGGGTCGATTTTTCGAGGCACGTGAGTGCTCTGAGGCTAACGATAGTACCGTCTGCCACGTATATTGTATGTATAAAGGCAACAATAAACCGTACCTTGATTGGGAACGAAAAAAAAGAGCAAACCTTGAAAACGGCTGTCGTTTCTCACTTCTTCGCACCAGGGAAGTAAAAGTTCTAGGTCTGGAAGATTTCTGCACTGATACTGTTGTTTACTGCTCACGCTAACATTGATTCGTTATGACGGGTGTTCGAATCAGCTTCGCCTTCTGGGCTGTAACTTTTTTATGAGGAGATGAATTGAGAGATGTTACACTGAAATGAAGGTTTAGATGGTCCTCTTTTCCGGAAACGTAGCGCACTTCGGTGCACTGAAGGGCACCACCGGAAGCACGCCTCCGGTGGCAGTGCACTTCTGTTACTGATGCAGTGCAGTATAAAGAACGAGAGCCACTATTTTTCCTCACCCGCCTTACAGTCCGAACCCTATGTTACCGGACTGCCGTTTCGAGTATGAAAAAACACTCGCAGGACGGCTACCGCTTGAGTAACACAGGATTAGCAGCAGCTGTTTGCGGTGTAATATTGTTTTTTTTTTTCATTATAGCTTGTTTCCTCCCGTAGACCGCGCGCGATGTCACTGCGTTCAGACCATTCAGTGTACTGCGTTGCCATGGCGCATGCACGCGAACCAGTCAGCGTGCAGTGTTGTGGTGACATCATGCGCGACGCCACTGCATGCTAATAAATCAGTGTGGTCAACAAAAGCGACGCCGTTGAACCGGGAAACGTATCCTTAAGAGCTACGGCTGTAAAACATCAAATCATAAACGCCTCACTGCCGACGAAATTACACATGCACTGCGCCGCCGGTACCTTCAACAGGCGCCCTTTCTTTTTCTGAAGAAAGAAAGAGAGAGAGAGAGAGAGAAAAACAGAGAGGGAAAGAAAGAGATAGAGAGAGAAAGAAAGAGAGGGGGAAAGAGAGAAAGAAAGAGAAAAAGAAAGAAAGGAAGAGAGAGAGAGAGAAAGGAAGAGAAAAGAAGAGAGAAAGAAAGAGAGAGAGATAGAAAGAAATAGAGAAAGAGAGAAAGAAAAGAAGAAAGAAAGAAGAATAAAGAAAGAAAGAAAAAAGAAAGAAAGAAGGAAGGAAGAAAAGAAGGAAGAAAAGAAGGAAGAGAAGAAGGAAGGAATGAAAGCAGGAAAGAAAGAAAGAAGGAAGGAAGGAATAAAGGAAGGAAGGAAGGAAGGAAGGAAGGAAAGAAAGAAGGAAAAAGAAGGAAGGAAGAAAGGAAAGAAGGGAGGAAAAAGGGGAAAGACGGAAGGAAAAAGGAAAGAAGGAAATAGGAACAAAGGAAAGAAGAAAAGAAAGAAAGAAATAAAGGAAGAAAGAATGAAAGAAGGAAATAGGAACAAAGGAAAGAAAGAAAGAAATAAAGAAAGGAAGGAAGAAAGAATGAAAGAAGGAAATAGGAACAAAGGAAAGAAAGAAAGAAAGAAAAGAAGGAAAGAAAGAAGGAAAGAAAAGAAGGAAAGAAGGAAAGAAAGAAAGAAGGAAAGAAAGAAAGAAGGAAAGAAAGGAAGGAAGAAAGAAAGAAGGAAGGAAAGAAAAAAAGAAAGAAAGAAAGAAGGAAAGAAAGAAACAAAAGAAAGAAATAAAGAAAGAAAGAAAGAAAGAAATAAAGAAAGAAAGGAAGAAAGAAAGAAAGAAAGAAAGAAAGAAAGAAAGAAAGAAAGAAAGAAAGAAAGAAAGAAAGAAAGAAAGAAAGAAAGAAAGAAAGAAAGAAAGAAAGAAAGAAAGAAAGAAAGAAAGAAAGAAAGAAAGAAAGAAAGAAAGAAAGAAAGAAAGAAAGAAAGAAAGAAAGAAAGAAAGAAAGAAAGAAAGAAAGAAGAATAGCTGCTGCAAAGCGACCTCTTATCATTGTGTGCAGAAAAACAAAAGTGGTCCGGCCACGGGAAACTAAATACAAAATATTTCCAGTAAATCTTTCGCACGGTGATCTAGCAACTATCCAAATAGGCCTAAACGTTAACAGAGAGAAATAGCATGTAAATAAAAATAAACCACTAATATAAAGTCTGTTATTACTTTTTGCGATGGCTTTGATTGTGACGATCGAGCATGCCCCAGTTGTTTCTGCGGCAGCGTTTTGTGTGTCCTGCATTAGAAGCGAAACGTTGAGAATTCTTCCGTGTTATGACTTCACGGAAAGCGGTAATTTTTTGAAAGCGCAGTCGTAACGTCGCCCGAAGGCGCAGCCTGGAAATGCTACTAACCGAAACGCAGTGAAGACGACTTCTAGGTGAACAAAGGAAGCACACGCGCTCGAAAAGCTGCCCGAAAATGTGCTGCACAAAAAATTGTGCAATTCTGTGTCCATACATTTCAAAGAGAAAAAAATTGCTAATGGTTTAACTCTGTTATACCTAGTCAGACGAGCGAAAGGCTCGGCAAACAATGTCGGCCGGGTAACCGAACGCAGCCTGGTTTCTCCACTGGACCGTTTTCTTACTAGACCCAGCCTCCATGGCGTTGCGGAGCGCGCAGGAGTGAGTGCTGAGAGCGAGACCATCTGCCGCACTTGTAGGTGTGCGTCACGTGGTTAGGAAAGGAGGAGTCACGTGATCAAGTGAGTGGGGTGAGACCAGGCGCGGCTGCGGCGGCCGACGCAGCTGTGGCAAGTCACGTGGTATGACGTCAGGCCAATCCTCTGGATTAGAGGTCACGGCGCAGCGTTGGTAACCTTCAAAGTTGCTGCTCGGAGAGTAAGAGCTTTCGCTCTTAAAACCGGCAACATTTATACCATGCTGCGCAATGCGGGAATCTCAGAGGTATCAGTATAGCTTGTACGCGCTGGTGGTGCTTCACACTTCAATCATATACCGGGTGTTTTTTTTTAGAAGGTCCAAAATTTTTAAAGAAAGGTAAATTGCTTTAGATTTATTTTAGCACTGGGGCTATACTGGAGGCTACGGCGGGCGCCAGGCAAGAGGAAAACTGCTTTAATTAGTTCGCTGATTAACTAAATATGTTAATTAATTTTTCTAATTTTTGTTTTAGGGGATATGTTGTATTCGCAGAATTGGAGATCGTCCTCTAAACAGTCCAACCGAGAAAAAACAATTTTAATTAAAAATTTTTCACGCACGTTACGAGGCGCGGAAAAGTCACCCTGGTAGGGATCTTCGCACCGTAACGCAGCGGCGGGAGCGCCTCTGACGTAGTTCACTCCGCCCTGCGCTTTGCGTCACGCGTCCCGGACTGGCGGCCTGCTCTATCGCTGCTTATCTCGCTTCGCTCCGCGGCCTCACGGAATGCCGCGCTGGAACAAAAACGCATTGACACAAAGTGCAGGGCGGAGCGAAGTACGTCACAGGCGCTCACAGACGCTGTGTTACAGTGTGAAGCTGCCTACCAGGGTGACTTTTTCTCGCTTCGTTACGCGCGCACATTTTTTCATGAAAATCTTTTTTCTTGGCTGGACTGTTTGGAAGACGATCTCCAATTCTGCTAATACAACATATCCCCTAAAATAAAAATTATAAAAGTTAATTAACCTATTCAGTTAATCAGCGAACTAATTAAAGTAGTTTGCCTCTTACCTGGTGTCCGCCATAGCCCTCAGTATAGCCCCAGTGTTAAAATGGATCTAAAGGAATTTACCTTTCTTTAAAAATTTTGGACCTTCTAAAAAAAAACACCCGGTATAGCTGCGGGCACGGGCGTCCCCTTTCTGCGTGAAGCGACTCTCTGTGCACGCTCTGCGCACTCTCTATAGCCAAAGCCATAGATACCGCAAGTTTTGCAACGTTTGCGCTAGCTCTCACTGGATTTTGCGATTTACGTAGCAGGCGTAAACATTGCAGTTTTTTAGACGCATCTCGTGGTGCGTAGAAAAGTTACTGCTTTAGCGACGTGCCCCATTAACTAAGTCACACCCGTCGCCGTTTTTTTTCAACGCAGTTGATGACGCACTGTACATCGTCCTGTCTTCTGCTGGCTTTTCAACTGTATTGTTCGGGCTCTCTTGAATGTTTGGGAAACGTTATATTCCCTAACTGTACCTCTAAACCTGCTGCCCAAAAAAATAAAACAACGGCAGGCAACCATGCAGTCTACGCGTTTATCAAGATATAATAGCACCTTCTAGAACTTTCAGGACTTGGAGTTTACTATGGAGGGTAGAGGCAAAGCTATAAACGAGCCAAAATGATTTGCTCTAACGTTCGCCGCCGAATCAGTAGAAAGACAAAGAAAAAAGAAAACGACTTCTCTAGTAAAGCGCTCAGAGTGCCATGTGCGCTCTTCATTCCTTGAAATATTTTTTTTTTCTTTTCCTCTCACTTTTCTCGACTGCGAAGTACGGCCGCGATGGAGATTGCACTTCGATAGGAGCACGCCGCCTGAAAATACGAAGCCGGGTTCAGACGCCCTTTGTCAGTTTTCCGACGTTTTGATGCTGTCGATCAAAGGGACTCCAATGGAGATCTCAGATCAATAGACGCTTATGGCGTCCAGCTTCACCTCCCCTCCCCTCCACAATATCTTTTTTTGTTATACGAACCAGTTTAAGTTCACCTTTTGCCGCCAGCTTGAAAGCAGTCTAGTTTGGTTTATTGGTTTATTGGGGTTTCACGTCCCGAAGCAACTCAGGCTGGGAGAGACGCCGTAGTGAAGGGCTCCGGAAATTTCGACCACCTGGGGTTCTTCAACGTGCACTGACATCGCACAGCACACGGGCCTATAGAATTTCTCCTCCATCGAAATTCGGCCGCCACGGCCGGGATCGAACCCACGTTTTTCGGGTCAGCAGCCGAGCGCCGTAACCACTGAGCCACCGCGGCGGGGTTGAAAGCAGTCTAATATCTTGAACGACGTAGCATATAACTACACCACTTGGGAAGCAAAGATCGCATCATTGTTATTGCCAGAGCGTTAGACGATAGTTATAGTAGTTCATATTAGTTTATAGTTCATACTAGTTATGCAAGCATTCAGTATTTCGGTTTATGACATCTTTATGGGGAATAAAAAAAAGAAGGTTCCCAAAGGCCGCAAGTCCGTAAGAGCATAAGTGGCTTATTTAACGACCTTTAAAACATGAAAGGACCGCAAAAACAAAAAAGGAGTACGAGAACAAGAAACGAGAGGATAGTGCATCATAGCGGCGCCAGACACTCGTTTTCACAGGTCCGCCAGTCCTGCTTGAAATTCGTCTGAGTCCTTTTCTTAATTCTATCGCAGTTAATTATGTTCCTGGAACCACAGTTTCAAGCACGGAACCGTAATTTTTCAAGATCTCTCCAAACATTTACGCATCATTGTCGACGGTGACGTCAGTCCCTCCAACCGACATAACCCTATCGACACGCCTGGGACCCTTCAATGGGCACGGAGATAGCAGTGTGGTGCTTCGGGCTAACGTCTTAAGCAAGTCCGTCGCTATCCTTCCCTGCATAGTGTATTGAGAGGTGTAGGTCACACAGGGAAGTGCAGACCGCACCAGTCAGGTCGTGGCTGCATGCTCAGGCTGCCCAGATATTAATTCTTTTTTTTTCTAATTTTTATGTCCCAAAAACTTTTGTGTGCACATGTACTATCGGCGACAAAAGTGGTATACTCCACACGGCGGGAGCCGGAGCAACAGAAAAGTGCGTTGAAACGCCATTTACAGGCAGCATCTGGGATCGAGACAGCCAATGCGTGGCCTTTATTATCAGCAGGCATGTCGCTTGGCTCATCTCAATGTGTCGTGCTTTAGCTCGCCAAAATTCCGCAGTTTTCCGTTGCTCCGGCTCCCGCCGCGTGGAGTATACCACTTTTGTCCCCGATAGTACGTAACTATCCAATCACGGCTGTTCAACCAGAACTCACACAAGTTGCCGTTGGGGCGCGCGTTTTTGTAAGACGAAATGGGGATAGTAGGACTGTAACTATCACATATATGAAGTAGCCCACAACGAGGAAGTATAATTCGGGAGTTGTCTTTTAATACAGAAGTGCATTCTACGTCTTGCGCGCCATATTTTCAGCAGCTGCTACAACCGCACTTCGCGGCAGCATTTTTGAGCTCACAATTCGAGCTTGCAGCTATCGAAAGATTAAGGAGTGGAAGAAGCAGCAGACGAAGCAGAAGATAGCCTCGATAGACCACGGGGGCTTCTGAGGGCAAGGGGTAGGAATCCATTTCTAGAGCCGCTGCAAAAAGCCTTCGCGTTTGCATCTGAAATACTTTGGTTCTCGTTGTGCGTTGTTTTATTAAGAAATAGTGCATAAAAAAAACGAAGGTAAAGGACGAATGGAAGACACCGCCAGTGGTTATCCGTGACTCATGCGCACTTTAGGTTCAAAAATTACGATCCTAAAGGACTGCAAAGGTTACCCCATGTTACCCCATGTTACCCCAGCAAGCTCTTACGAAAATAATCTTGCCCGCGCTTTCTCCTAGACCGAATATCTGATATTAGACTGCAAGAGGATTCGTTTTGTGAGTCATTTCACATTTCGCTCTTACGGCGCGTTCGTCTTCAACTTCGCAGGATTAAATTCTGAAGTTTCCATGAGCATTCCCTAATTCCTGCCTGATGCACAGCGGACATAATTTCGCTTTTCTTTCAGAATTCTCTCCTTAACTTTTCAAAACGTCTTAGCTTTGATTACCTGATGGCGAGGATTGCACGAAGGTGCCTCAGCCACCGCTGTAAAAAAAAAAATAAAGCTCCCCAACGCCACCATCTTCCCGCGGCAGAATCCTCCAGAGAAATTGAATTTCACCGTCTTCCAAGTGCTCCATGCTTCTTTTTTGCGTTCATTCGTTGACTCTAATCTTGCGATTGGCCCATCCGCTACCCTTTACGCGAGATTCTGCGCAAGAGTGCGAGACAAGCCCCGTTCTTCGCTCTCGAGTTTTTCGTTCACGTCTCCTCCCACACCACCCGAGCGAAACACCGCCCGAGCCATTAGTCCTGACGCCCCTAACTCGGTTCCTGTCATTAAAAGCGAGTCGAGCAGTTACGTGTGCCTTCAAAAAGCCAGGCATGCAGCCCACCTCGTGCTGTACGTACATCGAGGGCTTAGATGAAGAAATCGCCTCAAAACGTGCGCCGTTCTCTTATTAGGTTGCATAAGAGAGTGGGCCGCAGCACGGAGTAATATTTCTAGCACGCGAGAGAACAAGCGCGGCGCTTTTTAACAGGCCACTACTTCATGTTTCCTATTCCTCTCCTTTTTCTCTACGTTTCTCGTTTTATCTTCCTCCTTGCCGACCGATTTTTGCTGTGAAAGCCGATGATAAAACAGATTGTACACGAAGCGCTTGACAGAACCAGGTAACCATAGAAGTTGCGCCTCGAGTTTTTAAGACACGATATTTTATTTCGTTTCATTGCGATGTGCAGCAATTTGCTGTGGTCACACTCTATCGATGATCACGGACGAATAAATCGCTGGAGGCAATGCACAGTTACATAACTGCTCGTGGGACCTTAAGCCTACACGCGGGATGAACAAGTAACAGCGACCGCTGTAACATATGCGCGTCCGCCCTCTTTCCCCTTCCCCTCTATGCTCCCCTACTCTGAAGCCGAGTGGCATTTGAGGGGGTCAGCTTGAGCAATGTGTTCTTTGTGTCTATCTACACCTAAGCCCCAATGTTCAAGCTGGCCTGTGAAGCAGGTTTGGATGATGTGTCTATCTACACCTAAGCCCCAATGTTCAAGCTGGCCTGTGAAGCAGGTTTGGATGATGTGACCACAGATAGCCCGTTCCTGAGAGCCCGAACTTCTTGGTCCATAAGTAACGTGCAGCTCAGTCCCCTCTGAACGGCCTCTGCACAGCGAGGAGAGTTGTCAGCCACGACATACTACGCCAGTAACGACGCCGTATACCCCGATGAAAATCTGTCATACAACCACCACTGTAAATGTGGTCAAGAGGAACCAAAATCGCGAGTCATCGCCGCACTGAGATCCTCGACGACTTGGCTCGACACGTGCACAGATCGCCTTCGGCGCGGACTCGCTGCAGATCGTCCCAGACGAAGAAAACAAAGTTGACAAAGCAAGAAAAAGAGAGAGATACTTATAGAGGCAAGAAAAATGTGCCCTCGGCTGTCAGTAGCCGTGTCCATAGCTGGTCGACTGGTCGCGGAAGTCCCTGTGGTGCGATCAATCGCGGTCTCGCGTCCGCTAGCCGTAGAGCCTTCCTATAGCCTCAGCCTTCCTCGACCCAAGACGTGACCCGGGGCCCGACGAGCACCGCAGGCCCGCGGCTGCCCAGGTCCTTGCCTCTCCGCTCTAGCGAGCTTCCATATTTTATGGCTTTTGTGGCATGGCTATGGGAACGTGCCTGCAAATACAGCCAACATTTATACAAGAGAAAAAACATCAACTCGACTCTCGTTTCGCATTAGCTGACATGAAGCAGACAACGATCGGAAGAATATGAAGCTCAATAGGACATGTGTACGAAAGTAGCTGACACCCATTCAAACCAGTATAAGCTTAGGGAAATGTTATATTTTTTAATGCGAAAGCATTTCTATAAGCTATGTCGGCGAGGTCGTATCACCAAAGCGTGTCCGCAAAACGTGTCCGCAGCAGTTGCGACGTTCTAATAAGAGGTAGCGTCAAACGAATGGTTGTGATCGATAGAGGACGGTGTGAAGATGATGCGCAAAAAGGAATGTCGCTAAGATGATTAGGCAATTAATTAGAGCGAATAATTAGAGTCAAAATGTCGAAACTGAATGTCGAAATAGCGCGGATGGCAAGCAGTAGCAGGGAATTAGAGAATGAGTGAAAAAAAATAAAAGTTTGAAATGGACTGAAACGTGTTTGGTGAATGAAATCCAAAGTAATCGATTCATTGATTTGGCGTAATCAATTAATTTGAAGCAAAAGAAATGTAGAGTTGAATGGTTTTCACGGGTATATAATAAGTGGTCGGAAAAGCAATTAAAGCGTCGAATTTGAACAACGAAATGGGTAATCAATCACCGACTAATAAGGCTAAAAAATCGATAATTATTTAAATAATTACAAGCAAAAGCAATGCACGGTTGAATGGTTTGGACGGGAATATAGTAAGTGCACGGAAAGGCAATTAAAGCGCCGAATTTCAACAACGAAATGGGTAATCAATCGACCGATAAGGTTAAAAATCGCTAACTAATCGATTGGTTAATAAATAATTGTTTGACCGATAATCAATCAATTCAATAATATTTAATCAATTGATCGATGGCTGATCAATTCATCTATAATTAATCAATTGGTTAATAAATAATCAACTGTTCAATGAATAACCAATTCATTAGTATTTGATCAATTGGTCGATAATTAATCAATTGATTTGTAATTAATTGATTTATCGAAGATTGATCAACCTGGTTACCATGACGTTAGGTGACCTCATCACGCGGTGTCTAGGTGAGCCGCCGCGCCAACGTAGTTGTCATGCAGGCGAATGATGTCATGCACGCCTTCATTTAAATGTGGCCACCGTGACGTCAGAGGCAAATGGAGGCAGAGAGAATCAAAGAGAGGCAAAGAGGGGCCACGAATGCCGAGGAGGCGTCTATGCTTTCTCATTGCTCCAATGCGGGTAGCCGTAGTGACCTCTAATTTTTTTATAGTATTCATGAGAGAAAAAAGCTACTTGCGTGATCATTTTAGATAGATGATTGTACGGAAAGAGCAACGATAGACAACCGCATGCCACCGGTGGGATGCGGCCCCATCACTTTCGCAGGTCGCGTGGGTTCTCATGTCATGTCGAGGTGCACGGGTAGGTGGCACAGGTTAGGTTAAGTGCCACTCAAGGCGCAAGGCAAGTCACTGAACAGAGACGGTTTAAAAGCACAGAACAGGTTTCACGGCCTAAAGTTGAGAACAGCCGTCGAAGACACAGAGTTCGCCATCCTTTCAGCGCGTTTTATCGCCGTCATCAGAATTGCGCGTGAATTCGCGAGAGCTTGTGCCTCTTTTTCTGCCTTTTTTGTACTTTGAATGATACACATATACTGTCCCTACCCGACCGCACTGGGTACATTCATTCGCAGTGTGTTCAAAGAATAAATTTAAGTTCGGAGTCAGCGATTTTTTGTTTGCCTGTTTCTTTAACCTAAGTCCCATCGCTCTGCACGATTTCTTCCGACTGACACTTTAAGGAATTTCACTTTCAGAACACTTTCAGGAATGAATTTTTCAGCATCCGAGAATGAACGGTACACTTCATGCTCTTTAATGTAGAGTTGTCTTTCCGGTAACGCGCTACACGGTGCCACTTTAGATGAACTATTCAAAACGGGCTCTTGATTTGCCTGACAGTAACGTTGCAAAGTCCTGTCATAGTCACGTTTTTATCAGTTTTGTTCCTTTACCCGCAGCGGCGGCTCAGTGGTTATGGCGCTCTGCTGCTGACCCGAAAGACGCAGGTTCGATCCCCGCCATGGCAGTCGAATTTCGACGGAGGCGAAATACTAGAGGCCCGAGTACTGTGCGATGTCAGTGCACGTTAAAGAACCCCAGGTGGTCGAAATTTCTGGAGCCCTTCACTACGGCGGCCCTCATTGCCTGAGTCACTTTGGGACGTTAAACCCCCATAAACCAAACCACAAACCAAACTAGTTTTGCTCCTTTATTGCTGCATCTGCACGTGGATATCATTTTCAGCTCCGCTTCGAGGTAGGAGTTTTCTAGTCTTGTTACCGAAGCACAACCAGCTTGTTCAGGAATAAACGCGGCTGGGCATGCGCAGTAAGGCCAGCGTGCAGGGCTGTTCTTGACAATCAAAGTTCGTTTGTTATCGAGAAAGTTCCGCCGTGTCATGTTTAGACGTATCAATCTAGAGTTGCGGGCATCCCTTCCCGCTCCCTCTATGTTGATTATTTCTCCAAGGCATGGAAGGCGAGGAACATATGCAACCGCAGTCAAGAATGTGCAGCCCAAGGGTTTTGCTTGTGAAACCTGCAGCATGGCTCGTTATGGTCAAATGTTTAGGGGAATCCCCCAAGGTGGAGTAGATTTGTAATAAGGGAGTAATTACTCATTGGCATCCACCCCAGCGCAGCCATACGGCTACAAAAGAAAGCTATACAGCTTTCTCAGAAACTTCGTAGTTAAAGAAAAATTCGTCCTGGTCCGGGGTTCGAACCCAGGACCACCGCTTCATCGGAGCAGTCGCTCTACCAATTGAGCTAACCAGGACGGCAAGCTTATGGTAGGGCGAGAGCGAATTGATCAATAACTCGAAATGGGAACTGTGTTGGTCAAATGTTTAGGGGAAACCCCCAAGGTGGAGTAGATTGGTAACATTTGTAGTTGATTTGTAACATTTGACCAACACAGTTCCCACTTCGAGTTATTGATCAATTCGCTCTCGCCCTGCCATGAGCTTGCCGTCCTGGTTAGCTCAATTGGTAGAGCGACTGCTTCGGTGTAGCGGTGGTCCTGGGTTCGAACCCCGGACCAGGACGAATTTTTCTTTAACTACGAAGTTTCTGAGAAAGCTGTATAGCTTTCCTTTGTAGCCGTGTGGTTGCGCTCGGGTGGATGCCAATGAGTAATTACTCCCTTATTATGGCTCGTTATGGATCCTCAGCGACCGTAATCTCTCGAAAGAGTAGTGGCTTTACGTCCTCAATCCTTCCATGGTTTGCACTACTTGATGCGCTAGGGGGCCACTCTAAACAGCTTAGAAGCAAACCCTTTGGGCTGCATACTTTTGATGGGTGCTCTACAAAGTAGAATGTTTGCGTAATGAACGAAATCTTAAAGGAACAGCCAACGGGGTCGGTGTTTCCACGGCACACGGTCTTCAACGAAAGACACATTGTCGCAAAATGCCAGACACTGGTTGGTCGCCGAGAAGGGTAGACCCACAGCACGTGGATGATGTCCACTTCTTCGTCTCCGCAAAGGCAAACAAAGCGTTTGCGGCGTTCTAATTCAAAGCGCTGCCATTTGAACGCATCATTGCGGCAAACGAAATTAGCCACTGCGCCATTTTCGTTGTGAGCATAGCTTGGTTGCTAGAAATGCAGTTTCTTGCTGAAGTTTTCGTCTGCTTTCCTTTCTGCCTCTCCTCACCGCTGCTTAACAGTATTACTTTGAAGACAAACATTTGTTAAGACGATCAGTAAAACACAGTGAGCACCGAAACTACTCAAGGCTAATATCAGTGCTTGTGCTTAACTCAGTCTTGAAACTGGCGTTGGGATATTTTCTGACATAACTACTGCCCATGCTGTTACCTCGATTCGACAATCTATCTCTTCATCATTCTTTGGTGTGGTGCGGAAATCTTAATTTCTTAATGATTATTTTCTTTCTAAAGGGTCGTAACTGTAGCAACTGTTCTTTTCGTGCCCTCGAACTCTTTCGTAGCTTCTCAGGTCTCGCGCAAAAAATAAAATCATCACGTGGCATTGCGTCTAAGGCTTAGCTTCGACCCGTGACCTAGAAAGACCGCGATGAGATCGATAAAAGCGGTGTTTTCGCACTACCAACAAAACAAGAGCAGCAACGATAATTTTTCTGAGCGCCGTTTCGAATCGGCACAGTGTTATTTTGATGATCTCGCCACATCATCGTCACTTTCACGAGTGCTTGGACTCCAACGTCCTTGCGTTTACTCGCCGGGTCGCAACAGTAGCCTCCTTCATGTGCCGCTTCTGGATGGGTTACGCCTCAAATCTCGCTTTTTTGGTCGTTGCGTGAGGCGTTCAAACATTCCACTACGCACTAGGAGTAAGACCCTGCCTGAGAGGCTATAACAAGAACCTGTTACAGCGAGAATTAGATGTCAAAATCAGGGAAGAGCTGTATTGGTTAGCACAGAATAAAGGAACGAGTGTTTTTTTTAGAGGAAAGAGAGCTCGGAAGGCAGTTCCTTCCACGAGGACCTTGTAGCTTGGAAGTCCTTCGTCGATCACTTTAAGAGGCGAAAATAACGTCATTAATAGAAAAGACCAAATATATATCGGTGAGTCGCAAAATGATCGCCATAAACACACGTGGTTTCGGTACTGATCGAAGAACCGTGCCTTGTGTAGTAAGTAGTATTGTTCCATGGAGCTCGCTAACCACTTGTCTAGCATTACGGAAGAGTTGTGAAACACCACACCTCTTATAACAGCACATTTCTATGTCCATTAACACTTTGGAGAGGTCTTCGAAGCCTACATGACCCGAGGTAATAGCGGAAGTAGTCGGAAGACGAACCACTGCCATCTCTGTCCACCCAAAAAGAGCACACGCTTGCAAGCTGAAGCAAGAAGGCAGAGCGAGAAGAAACTGCCTAGAAAAACAAAGCCGGCGTTCACTATTGTAGCCTTTCACTTAACGCCCCGTCCTGGCTTGCGTACAACATCGACATGTTGTCGTAGTGCTCATTAGATGCACTCAACACTGTCAGCTTTTCATTCGAGGCTACGCATATAATTCCGCACTGCCCATATTCTTTTTATTGCGACAACATTAGAGGTCCCACTCACGAGGTAAGCCGGCGTCCGTCCGTCCGTGTCACGAAAAGCACGGGTCGCAGTGGGCAGGTGGCGACCTGCCGACCGGTTATGAGGACTCCCAGTGATCTATGGATCGGTGGAAGAGAGGGAAAACCTACGCGGGAGGGATATCTACTTCTATCGCATTATACTCATAAAGGTAGATAAAGCTTTGTTCAGGTTTTTTTTAATAATGTGCACAAGCCCGTGTCATGTTGCCATTGCATTACTACGGCACTAGGTTTCCCGCCAAAGAATGAAATTCAACTGCAGTCTTTGCAGCCTTTGCACCACTTGCGTTGGCTTATACTCACAAGCAAACAATCAGGGACTACTCGCATACTGCGAAGTTCTATATTATAAAGCATTGCTTCAGATACACCGTTATGCATTGAATATCCTTCCTTTTTTGCGATTTGGTTGTTCTCTTTGACAGTACATTCCGAGCAAATATGCGCTTTTACCTCTTCCGAAAAATTTACTACTCTAGCAATCCGGTCGCAGTTTCACCGAGGCATTGGCGTTTTCCTTCGGGCACAAATCAACGCCATCTGAACGATGCGCTTTAGATATGTGTTCCTTAAATTTGGGGAAACATAACAAAAGTTTTTCCAAGCATGTTCCGTTTTTCCAAAGTGAACATACAAAGTGACCATGAACTGCAAACCTACAACAGTGAGCACCTCTTTCAATGATTCATTCACTTGCAGCAAACACATGAGATCTTGCAAGTGATTCATTTAGCAATGCTAATGCATAGAGGGCTCCTGAAATCTCAGAGCGATCACTCCCTTTCTTCTTTTTTTTTCTGAGGGGCACCCGCCTATATATTTTTCAAACACTGGGCAGTCGTGTACCACAATGCGGGGAAGCCGGAAAAATGAACTTGATTTCTAAAACGAGAATTTCCTAAAGGTCAAGTTATCGACCATCGCCGCATGCATAAGACCGGTTCTCGACGACGGGTGATTTCTTTTCCGCGGTCATAGCATATTCGCAATATCAGTTTTTCACCAGCCTTTCGTTAACTTTGTGGCGTGAAGCATATTTTACCTCGTCGACTTGCCAGCATTTAGGCATTAAATGAACCACACGTATTGCTTTCCTTCTTGCGATTTTTATTCTGACCATTTTCTCTTTATTTTCTTTTTTCTCCTAAAAAACGGGAGCCAATGTACTCGCAAGGCAGAGACAATGGCTGATGAAGCCATGCCCCCCTAATACCCCTAACACAAGCAAATTTAATATCATTCAAACCGAATGACACTAGCACCTATTGTCATTAGCTTCGAATGACATCTACCGTCGAATGAGTTTGGGGAAGTCATTCGCATTCGATCTGAAACCGAATGTGTACTCTGGAAACCAGATACGCAGCAGAAACAAACGACGCGAAGAAATAGTATGATTACTGCAAAAGTTAGAAATTGTATTTATTTAGTTCCGCTCGAAATGTTAATTTTGGTCTGAACCTGTTCACAGTAGGGGGTGTCATTAATAGCTATTATTTTTCCTTTTGGGTTGCGTGTTTCGTGCTGGCTGGCGTTCCATGTCCGTTTAGCTCGGAAGTGCACAAAGATGTAGCTGTCTAGCTGACCACTTAACCTTTTGGAAATCATCTCCACGCTCCATGCGCCTCCTCTCACAGCCATGTCAGCCATTTTTTTTTTTTTTACATTTATCGGATTTGTGGTTGACGTTGCACTTGGCTTGGCTTTTGATGCCTGAAGTGTTGCAGGATGGCCTGAAATAATATTTTAAGCCTATAATATTGCACATAAATGTTCTCACCTGCTTTTGAAACTCTGCACAACAACCGCGAACATCTTTTATGCATTCTGATATCTTTCAATGATACTATTTTTTTTTTTCACTGATCGTCACTGCCATCATTTTAGAATCGCATCACTTTTTGCAGTGTAGCACTGAGAAAGACCGAATGACATTTGATTCATCGAATGGAATGCCATTTGATTCGAATGGCATTGCCAGTGTGACAGGAGTATAAGTCTTTATTTTTATTCTCGTGTCGCAGAAAGGCTACATTCACAGGAAGTCCCAAACAAGACAAAGGAAACTTTATTTATCTACAGACCACCCTATCATGTGTCAGCCACGGCTACCGCAGACTTCCTACTCTCATTCGTCTCTCTGACTCTCTGCCGCCCTATGCTAGGTTCCTCCCGTGGAATCCAGTACGTTGCCCCAAAAGACCATCGGTCATCTGTTCGCACCATTACGTGCCTGCCAGAGTCCTTTTCATCTTCGTTATTTCACATAAAATACCTCTAACTCGTGCCTGTTCCCTAACTCTTCTCTCTTCCTATCTTATAACGGTACCCATGTCACTTACCTTCCATGGCACGCTGCATTGTCCTCAGTTTAATATCCGGTCTTGTCGTTAACCTCCATGTTTGAAGCCTACAAGTATGATACACCTATATGCCTTACTCTTTAATAATATTGGTAAGATGTTATAATAACCTGACAGCACCTCCCAAGCCTATTCCCACCTCATTCTGATTCCCCTTGTTATTTTAATTCCATAGTTCAGATGTGCAGTCATTACCTAGCTTATATAAACATACTTGAAAGAACGAAACAGCGCGACTAAGACGAAGGACCACCCACTTTGCTATGTGGCCATAAACATACTCCTTGACAACTTCCAATACCTAACTACCTACCTCAGAGTTTTGATCATATCCCGGACTGCTGTGCATTACATAAGTTTTTCATGTTACTGTCTACTCATATCATAGCGCTCTGTCGGCATCGGTTCTCAATCATGACCTGCAATTCGTCTCCTGAGTAACTTAGAGGTGTGATATTGCGCGTAAAATATGGGACACTGTGAGAGACACGAACGAGCGCTGACTTTCAACTGAACGTTTATTTGATAGATAGATGGGGCAGAAACGGGGAAGGCGACAAAAGACGTAAACTCTGCGTTAACTCTTCTTCTTGGCACATTTTAGTCCCAATGGCCGAATAATCCCGAATGGAGGTTATTAGATGCTGAATTTTATTTCATATTCTCCGGGATAAGAAACTCTCCTCGGACTGTATTCGTGATGTTCATCGACACACTAGGGCAGGTTCATAGCCCAATGGTTTTTACTTCCTAATGGGCCCGTACTTCACTAATTTCCATACGGCAGGTTTTTTTGTTGTAGCTTATTCCTCAATAAACTTAATTCTGTTCCGTTTCGTGAACGCGTACTACTCTTTTTCGTCAGTTTGGCGCTTTCTGGCTCTTCACAGGCCTAGTGGGCCCCCTGGAATCAGCAGCCAAGGAAGCCGTAACTTATGTTTGTCGTATTAAGTTGCATATTTCGCTAACGAAATTCAAGTCCAAACAAGATATACAGCGTGAAGTGGCGGTAACCCCGACAGAAAAATAAATAAATCGGGACACTCGTAAGCTAGTACGATGCAGTAGACAGTTAAACAGTGCTGACTGAGAAGTCCTAGTCAGAAACGTCCTGCACTGAACGAAGCATATAACCCCGTCCCCCTTCCCCACGCACATTCATTATCCCGATTCCTGGTGCGCCTTTCATTGCGGATAGGCAAAAACAGCTGAAATGTTCTTTGTCTGTGCCCATAAGCTTTTCGCGCGCACAATGCGACAGTTTCCTCGTTACTGTTCTACCGAAGCTCCAAGTGCTACGCCCAAAAAAGTGGTTACTCGACGCAAAGCAAAGCGCCAAATCCGCAGGCCGCGCTGACAGTTATCAGGGCTCATTTAGCGCTGCTAACGAGGACGTCCGTGGTCCTTTTCCCAGAAGCGTCGGCAGCGCACAAAAAGGCGGCCAGAACCCTTTGGACGACGCAAGAAATGTGCTGTCAAAGCCGCTGTGGGACTCGGCTCGGGCCTGTTAGCGGCCGCTACGGGTGGTCTGAAACGAAGGGAACATATCGCTTATTAGTCTAGTTGTTCAATTAACTCACTCAACCTGTCACCTACGTCTTTCTATAGCAGCATTATGTTTTTGGATACTTGGGTTCCCTCAGTTAATTTGCTGATCGGTTAACAACAGTCACAGTTAGTTGATTATGTTGGTAATTAACGAGTGCTAGTTTATTAACTGATTAGTAAGTTACAAAGTTCTTCGCACACCATCAGCAAGCCAGACGATAAGATAATCGGTCGCACGTGTGTATTTGTCGGTCTGTCTGCGTGCATGCGTGCGTGCGTGCGTGCGTGCGTGCGTGCGTGCGTGCGTGCGTGCGTGCGTGCGTGCGTGCGTGCGTGCGCGTTTCTCTCTGCCTGCGTGCTGGTGCATGTCTGTCGGTCTGCTTGCGTGTGTATCTATATGGCTATGTGCGTGCGTGCGAGCGTGTGTGTATGCGTGGTGAATAATGTCTTCCTGATACCAGGGGTAACAAAAAATGTTCCACCAATTTGCCGGGCTTGAACCCGATTGCGGGGGCCGTGTTTCGATGCAGGCGAAACGCGAAAGGTGCCCGTGTGCTGTGGTATATAAGTGCACGTTAAAGATCCCCAGGTAGTCGAAATTACTCCGGAGCCCTCCGCTACGGCACCTCTTTCTTTCTTCACTCACACTTTTCTGTCTTACTTTACGGTGCGGTTCGAGTGTCCCCCGAGAGGTGAGACAATTACTGGGCCATTTCCTCTCCTCAAAAACTAGTTTTAAATTTTGTTCTGACATTCACTATATGACAACTTGGGTTCCACATGTTTGAGATATCTTTTGCAGCGCCTCGAAATTTTGGCTGTGTGCTGAGAAATGCCTATAATGAAATGTGCACTTATGTAGGCTGGTTGCACTGTCACGACTCACGAGTGTTTACACCTGCTTAAAAGTGATGTGCCCCCTGTTTAAATTCGCGTGAAATCGCTAGCATTTTTTTTTTGACCGGCACCGTCAAACGTGCTTGCACTCCAAAAGAAGAAAGCGATATGACTTTGGCCATACTAAATCGATAGTAGCCCAGGTTGTAAGAGTAGTTAAAAGAAAGCTTTTTGAGATACTGAACTTCCTTTCGAGGCTACTTGGGATACTTTTGTAAGTATTGGACAAATATTCTACCTCTATGCCCGGGAGGATGTATCTACGCATGGTTATTTTTATGTGCATGTGTGTATCGTCCCCCTCCGAGCTTACCATATCCTGAAGTCATGACCACCGCACCACCTCGGGCCGTATTTCGAAGCATTTATTTCTCCATTATCGACAGATTCCAACTATGACTTCATGGATGGTTGTCTGCAGAGAACCAATGCAAACAGGGAACAAAATAAAACGAACAAAGACTTGTTACAAATTACAGCCCCTGCAATTTTCAACCTGTAGCACGTACTTTGGCAGTGTGGCATTTAGAGGAACATTAAGTGAAGCTAAGGCATCACAAATCGTGTAAAAAGCCACTAAGTTGCTCATATTTTTCTACCGATGTGTAAATTTACGTCATAGATAGAGGGGGCAGTAATCAAACATTAAGCCCTTCCGAAAGTGAACCCTTTTGTGTTCATACTGTGATGAGCTCTGTACTCTATCCCACATGGGGTGGGCCTGTCAACAGTCCGCATTTCCCTCCCCCCCCCCCCCCCCCAGTAAAAAATGGCAGTGGCTTAGCTCAGCTGTGCCAGGATATACGTAGCGAGAGGTACGGTATATCCCTGGTTACGTCTAGACGTTTTGCTTATCGCCATGGCTACGTGTTAGACATTAAAGATGAGACATGTGGTGAAGGCGGCACTTGTTATTCAACTTTATTAGCTGCCAGAAAGACGGCCCGGTGGTCCGCAAAGTAACACGCGGCCGTCTCGATGATCTTTCGATCAGAGGCGAGCGGCGTCGCGCGCGGCGCCGGCAACTGTGACGTCACTCGGCGGCTCCTCTCGGCCGGAGGCGAGCGGCGCGGTGCGCGGCGCACCAGGATGGATGGATGGATGGAAAAAACTTTATTGTCAATAAATTGGTGTTCTTGACCCTTACGGGTCACTGGGCGCCGTGGTCGATCCTTGGTCCAGGATGCCGCACTTGACTGCTGCCATCGTGGCTCGGCGCACAAGGAATCGTTGCGCTTCCTCGTCCTCGCTGGCCAGCAAGTGCTCCCACTGCATCACACTCGGGTTTATTCTTGGCTCTAAGTCTGCCTTAGGGCAGGTCCATGTGATATGTTCTAGTGTAGGTTTACCCTGACACCACGGCGCACCAGCTGCGCGGTTGTGACGTCACTCAGCTCCTCGCGCATGCGCACAAGTGGCGCCGAAGGCCCACACCGGAACGGTGAGACTGCAGGTAATGTAGCTCTCGCTACAAAAAGGCTTGGTAGGCCTTCCTCCTCGAGTGCGACGGCACAAGCTTCCCTCGCACGCCGGGCTCGCGAGGCGGCGGGATCTTGCGGCATCCCGGACCAGCGACGCAAACAAAGATGATGCCTGCATTCCCTATCTGCGCCGGCTCATCCTCTATATTTGTTTATTAAAGGTTTGCTCTCCCTTTCTCTCCTAAAGTTTTTCGTAGCGAACACGAGTGTCATCATTTTCATCGTCAGAGTTCTTGCTGAATCCGCATCACCGTGTAATTACAGCACGCAACCTGGCTGCATCGATTTGATTTGACATGCCTCGTCGAAGTTTTCCTAGATTTGATTTCCACTTCTTTCGAGCCGTGTTTACTCGCTTGCCTATCATCAATTATTCAGCAGGGGGGCAGGTAAGCCGCTATCGCATTCCACCAGCCGTGGTGCACCAATGCGCGTGTTTTCCCTTTCTCGTCCTATCGCCCGCAGCATGGAGTGTCCCGCAGGCTAGAAATAAGAAGTAATACGAAGAAATAAGAAGCAGCACGCTCTAAAACGTAACAATACACGAGCGCGGTTTCATTAGCGCCAAGCGGTGCGGAAGAAATTCAATCAGCCTTTTTTTTTTATTCTTTTTCACTTATTTCTAGTAATAGGAACGCCAGGCGCCCTGGAAGCTACAAGTGCACTCCTGTCCATCCGTTAGTGAAAGGATAGCGGTGCTTTGATGTTAGCGGGAGACGCGCACTAGGAGAAACCCATTACCTAGAGGCTAAATTTGGACGTTGTTGGCTTCGTTAATTACGGAGGGTACCAGCAACACAATTATGCTGCCACATGGCGCAGGGGCTTGTTCCAACGAGCTGTCGGACTTTTATTTTCGAAATTTTTTTGCCATATGCACGCCGCCGCCATCTGTTTCAGCTTAGGGGTTACCGCTGTGTAACCCAATATGACCTGCCCTTGTTGATGCTCATGCTCAAGACTTCTTGGGGATAGGATGGTTAAAAAAGTGGTTGAGTTTTAACGAAGTTAAACCTAGTGGACATGAGAAAACATGTGTTCATTCTTCAACTGCTGGGGCAGTGAAGCGACGTCTTAAGGTTATGACGCGATAGCTTTAGTGAGTTAATGCCCATATCTGGAGAACTTGTCACTCTCTTCTTAACATTCACAGATCGTGGCGAGTCTTCATACCACTACCGGCGCGATGGCGAACGGTTAAGCCATGCACCACTGCACTGGCTTAACCGGTGGCCATCACAGTCACCGGTAAGGATTGGACGTCGCATGTTGCCAACCTTTCGCAGACAATGATTAATTTAACTGCCATCTTCCAAATGTCTCCCACAGGCTACAGCTGGCGCGACGCTCCTCAGAACTTACCCTGGCTTCCTCCCATCGGCTGCAGCTTGCGTCACTCCAGACGTACCAACCTAGAGCAAGTATCTTGTCTTGTCCTGTCCCAAGCACCGAACTAACTCGAGCTTTCACAAAAAAACTGCGGTTTCTTTCGGAAGTCTCCGACTGCCGACAGAAACATGCACCGCACAGTCATTAGTTAAAACAAGCCCCTGTGGTTTCTACTTTTGTAGTATCAGTAGGGGTGATAGTTCATGAAATGTTTTCAGGAACGGTTAGTGCAGCAGGAATAGTAGTAGCGGCGGTGGTAGCAATTGAGACTGTGGCAGTAGTGTTCGTAATGGTGGTGGTAATAGTAGCGGTGGTGGTGGTCGTAGTGGGATAGCAGTGTTGGTGGTAGCAGTTACAGGTGGTGGCGGGGATGGACACAGCAGAGGCATTATGGTAGTAATAGTTGTAGAGCTAAAAGTGGTGGTATTAATATTAGTAGTAGCAGTAGCAATTATGGTGGTAGCAGCAGTGGCAACAGTTCTAACAGCAATAAAAGCACTATAAAGACCGAAAACAAAAGGAGGAGACACTTAAGCACCGCCTTAAGTGTATGACGCGATAGCGTAATAAGTAAGTTATTTGCTATATATACAGAAGGCCATTCTCTACTTTACATTGATAGATCCCTGGCAGTCCTCAAACCCCTCCTGGTGCAGTGGTGCAGCCGTTAAGCGATGCGCCACTGCCCTGCGATGGCAGGTGCTCCCAGCGGTGCGGCTTGTGCGACCCTGGTTGCACTTCCCGAGTAACCACTCGCGACCAGTCAGCTGCCACCTGCCACGGTACGCAGTTTTCTCACAATCCGGTGGGAAGTTTGTGATGTCGCTACAAGGTTACGCGACCTAGGTAGCCAATCTTCCACCTAGGTTGATTCTCTGGGGATTTTTTGTGGATTTCTTGCTCGCTGTCAACGTCGCTGACGACGACGCGACGATCTTTACTTGTCTTTCCGCTAACAATTTTTGCTTGCCTGTGCTTTGCGGTAGCATCCTGCGAGGGCCATTAATATTACAGCGTTAGTTCTTCTCTGAGTTTTGCACCGCCGGCGCCATCCGCCCCAAGGCGGGCGCAGCTGCCACGCCCACAACTCGCTCCATGAAATGACGTCATGCATAATGACATTCCATGCAGACCAATCAGCGTGTAAGCGCGTGCAGCGTGTCAGAAGTCGACACAAGCGCTTTTGCAGCATGAGCCGACACAAGCGTTCTAAGATGAACACCGTGCGGCTCGCCCAACATGCCACTTTGCTGCAGCACCTGTGACGATTGTTGCTGAAATGCCATGGAAGAGGCAGGCTCTTCAGACCCCAAAGCGATCAGGCGAGCTCGAGGTTGGGAGCCAGAGCAATCCAGCCTTACGTGCCACAGAAGCAACAGCAAATCGAAGCGAGAAGACTCATTGGTTTGGACCACAAAACCCGAATCAAAGCGACTTAGACTCGGAGGCCCTGCAGTTCGACGGCAACCCAGGCGAATGGACTTACATGCTGGGACCCGAGCAGCTAGAGCCGCCGAAGCGAGGCAAAAGTGAGGCGACGGAATTGGCAAGCCAATAGCATAGCAATCAAGACAGAGGCTGTTCGGCGGCAGCTGCTCGGTATCCGATTGGTTGTGGTTCGAAAACGATCTCGCTGCTGTGGCTCTGCAGAAACAGCCGATAATTCCGTTGGAGTTTCCCGACATCAGTGTCTAGATGTTCCGGGTATGAAACGCTGGACAGTTCGCATTGCACCACTCGTAACTGTACTGAGTTTTTTTTTTTTTTTTTGGAGCGCTAGAACTTATAGATGTCATTCCCCGCTTTAAGCCGTTGTGTGTTTGCTTGTCTGAGGCCTAGTCTCGCAGTGAAACCCCTACTCACCCAAGCTAACCACCACCTGGGTACCACTGGTCATACTCACCCGTAACCCGTCCATCATGTCCCATGGGCCTTAATAGTTACTGACGACTTGCTTGGTTCTTTTGGTCTATGGTGTTGTTTTTAGTGCGCTAGAGCACAGAGATCCCCCCTCAACGATTTCGCCACTGTGTCTGGCGTCATCCCAACCTATCCACCATATCGTGAGCAAACTGCCCACCGTGGCAGGTGAGAGTTAAATTAATGACTAGACTCGAAAGGTTGCTCGGGAAGAGCAACCTTGGTCTTACAAGCCCCACCGGTGGCAACACGTACAATGGCAGTGTAGTGGCGCATCGCTCAACCGCTCCACCACTGCGCCAGGAGTAGCATGAGGACTCCCAGGGATCTATAAATGTCAAAGCAGAGAATGGACAACGCCGAATACGTATATTTGTATTAACTCATTATTTTTATCGCTTCACACCCTTGAAAGAGAGCTGAAGTGTCTCCTTGAATTTTTCTGCTTGACAACTCGTGCTGCAATAGAAACGATTCTTGGCGACGAGAACCGAACACAGACCTCAGCACGCATTTAATGCAGTAGCTTTGCTGAAAACAGCGCAACACGCTTCGGACATGTATTTACATCTTATGCTTGAGCTTTTCTTATTTGTGCGAAAATTCTCAGTCTCCACCCAATGCCCAGCAACAAAAGCAGCGCAAATGTGCCAGAAAAAGGGCAGTACAAAACTTGAATTTCTTTCTTGTTTTCTCCTGTCTACCTTTATGTTTTACCTAACTACACCTTCAGGGACGCCCACGAGCAGCTGTACAAAAGAAATGTTTCGCAAATCTTCCCGACTTGCACCTACAGGGCACGTGCCCACTGCGCTCTTGCTAAGGTCCCTTAGCTCCAACGCGGCCGAGGCAAAATAACGAGCCGCTGGAGACGCGAGCTGCAGAGGCATCCAAGCCGCTCGTTGCCGCGCCCGGGGGCCCATGTAAGCCCATTAGGAGCGGTCCGGCCGGCGAACTCTGATGGGGGGCAAACCTTGTAAACTCGCCGCGTCGCCGGCGAACCGCTAAAGGAGCAGTAATGCGCGTCCGAAGGCGTTACGACCCCAGGGGTCGCACCGCGCCCGCTGTTTACGTCGAGGATGCTGGCGCCCTCTTTTCTCTCTTTGGGGGTGTAAAGCGATTTACTGCGTCCACGGATACCGTGTGATGTCTCGAGAAGTGTGCATTGCGCGTGTTTTTGTTTCCCCTTTGTCCCGCTGGTCTCAAGGACAGTCGGGGACAAAAGTCTCCGGACCACGTGTTCCTCTAACGAAGCCGATAGCTCTGCTATTAGCCGGCGGCTAGAGATCACACTTGTGGAGGTAAAAGAGAAATTTTTGTTCTTTCATCTCCACAACAGCGGTCTCCAGCCGCTGTCTGATAGTAGAGCTATAAGCTTTGTTTGAGGAACACGTGGTCCGGAGACTTTTGTCCCCGACTGGACATTTCGCGGTCCCTGCGACGCTGGACGCCCGAAGTCTGCCTGGTCTGGGCAGCTGACAACTTTAAAGACGAGTTTCAGTGGCTTTACCGACGAGCGGCGCTGCCCCGTCGCGACACTGTTTTTTTTTTTTTTTCGTGCAAAGCGTAATTTTTTTTCCAGTGTGTTTTGGCTTGTAAGTGCGCTGGCTTGTCGGTCTCTCCCTGGGTACGTTCGTGCGCGTGTGGACAAGTTTGTGCGTGTGTGTGAGAGAAAGCGTGACAGAGGATGATGAGGCGGTAGGAGCAGTAAAGAGAGAAGGATGAGGAGGGGAAGGGAACAGCAGTAGAGGGAGAAGGATCAGGGAGCTGTGAGTGCGCGTGAAAATGTGCGCGCGGTATCATGAGCAGGACTAATGATGCCCTATATTAAAGATGCACACTTCATTTTTTCTCAACTGAGAAAGCGTTCCCTGGAATGTTTCCAGCTATGAGCGAAAAAAGAAAAATTGGAGGTAAAAAGTGTAGCGACTGAGACCTGAATAATGAACGAAGAGTCTAGCGCTGCCATATGCGTTGTATGTCACTCCAGATGAAGAAAAATGACGTTCAGTGAACTAGATGCAGGCCGGTGACCCAGTTTCCATCGGCGCACTTGAAGGAGAAAAGCTTTTTTACTCCATAATTTCTATTGTATATGCAGTACTTTTTTCAGAACTATTTTCAATTTTCATTCCTACTTTCAGTCCTATTTTCAGTATGTTCAGTCGCGCAAACCACGTAAAACGGCATGCTTTTTTTTTTTTGTGCTTTCAGCTGAGACCGAACACTTTTCACTTCACATACCATATTCGAAAGCCTGAAGACTTTGGAGCAAGTCTGTACACGGTAAAGCATCTTGAGCTAAGTGGGAACGGCACACGAGCTGCCGCTATAATGCAGCTAACAGCGTATTTCGTATTTTCATGCACGTAACAGGCTTGCAGGCTTCGCAAATAAAGGCATGTACAGTGCTCATACCTATCTAGGCTTCAATCAAACATTTTCCGCGGCACGTAAATGCTGCGAGTGCATAAAAAAAAAACGTGCGCTGAAAAGTTCTTCTGCCTGTGGGCAGTTTAGGCCTGCACGCGGACACGTACTTTAGCACTGACGGCGACTCGAAATTGAAGGCGACATAGAACGTTCCAAAAGCACACGACATTTCCATCTTAAATCTAAGCTTATCTCTCAGCACGTCGTCCACATTTTATACCTTTCGTTTCAAAACCTCGCTTGCCTCTTTTAAAACTGCGAAAAGATTTAAATATAAGTTAGTTTTGGGCAGAGCTGAGCATACGCTGATCACGTGCTGGAGGCTCGGAGAGAGATTCGCATAGGTCTGTTATCCATGGTTTGTCGGCTAAAAAAAAAAATTATTTGATACGGCCAAGAAAAAGAGAAGTAGCCAAATATTGATGTGAGAATGTCAAACCTTGTCCTGGAGGAAGATTTGTCAAGATAAAAAGGGTTAAATAAGAGGCTCTTTAAGTGACTGTACTATTGAAGACAGCCTTCCTTGAAGTCAAAGAGAGCGTAGAAAAAAAGTGAACCTTATGCTTTTCAAGTGAATTTTTGGTAACTAAATGGCAGGAAAATGGAAATAAAATAAAAACAACGCACCACTGTTCAAGACCAAACTTGCAAACATAAGAAGAAGTGCAGCTACTAGTTTGGTTTGGTTATTGGGGTTTAACGTCCCAAAGCGACTCAGGCTATGAGAGACGCCGCAGTGAAGGGCTCCGGAAATTTCGACCGCCTGGGGTTCTTTAACGTGCACTGACATCGCACAGTACACGGGCCTCTAGAATTTAGCCTCCATCGAAATTCGACCGCCGCGGCCTGGATCGAACCCGTGTGTTTCGGGCCAGCAGCCGAGCACCGTAGCCACTGAGCCACCGCGACGGGGCAAGTGCAGCTACTGTAATCGTAGCACAATTGCGAGGGCTCAACACGCCGGGCGCTCAGGTCGTGGGCATGGGATATAATGGTGGTGTGTTGTCTTTTCTTCTTTTTGCTTTCAAGTTATTTGTAGTCTGCAAAGTTATAGTAGCCCTTTTCCTATCAACTAAGAACACTGCACTCATCCTAAATGCACTTCAGGGACTTCCTCCGGGAATGGCTCATTGAACTCAGCGCCAACACGGAGAATGGCGCAGGGCGAGAACGGTGTAGAGGGAAGAGGGCCATAGAGGCGAAGCTTACTCTTTATTCGCGACGTTCCTTGGGGGTGCAGGGTTTCATAATAATTGGTTTGCCCGAGGTGTACCATAACAATTCAACAGAACAGCCGCCCGCCTGAGCCAGTGTCGTCTGCTTCCCAACGAAGCACGGATAGAATACTGGTCGAGAGACAAGAGTGGAAAGAAAGGACAACATTGGGACAAAGCGAGGGGGGGGGGGGGGGTCAGGAACAAATACCACCTCCTTCGGGACAGGGCAGGCCAATTTGCGCCGGTCAAGCGAAAACAAGACCCCGGGGACCGCTGAGAACAGAACATGGCGATACTGGGAGCCCAGTAAAGCGCTGGCAAAAATAACAGTGAACGCATACGGACAGCTGCGCCTTTTTTCAGACCCCCTTATTTTCCTGCCTAGGTCCACTGCCATTCATTTTTATTTTCATTTTTATCCTCTTTTTTTTATTCCGCGAATAGCACTCCGAGCCCAGATGGAACATTAATCGTGTATCAGGAGAGTGTGGGGCAAAACGCGACACGAATTTGCGAACCATATACTTGTCTTCGTTATTCGTGGGTATCAGCAAACAAATAGTGCCGAATTTTTTGCTACCATCAAGGCGTCCTGCTTGCAAAGTATGAAAAGTCCCGGCGAAGAGGAACGCTGAAAAATTTATGATAGTGAAAACTTCTAAATTGTGCGTTCTGAATGCTGCATTCTGAAGCATTCTGAATGTGCATTATAAATGCTTGAAAATTCCGAATGCTACGGGATGGTTTCATACAACGCCGCTTTATTTTACGGCCGTTCGCCTTGCGATGAAGCATCACGATTCGGTGCGTTGTTTTAACGTTCGCAAGCGTGTCTACTTAGCCTCCCGAGAAAAGGGAGTCTATAAAACGGCGGAAATGGATCTTCAAAGGCGCGAGATTCGTGCGACCTGTTTTCCTTGCTGTATGACGCACTCGAAACCCTATATCGACTTGTTATTGCCAGTCGTTCGCTGATCGCTTTTTCATGACCGGCAGCCAATTTCCTTAATCATCGAGTGGCGACCCAGGAAATAACGTAGCCGCACGTCATAATTGTTCCCACCCTCATTTACTGTAATTGTCGATTCTGTTTTCGGTAAGTTTCCAATTTCTTCTTCTCACGTTATCCCGCCAAGAAAATTGCTTTTCAACTCTTTCTCAGTGGATAATAAAACGAATATTTCGAAGCGAATTGGCGAGCGTTACGCCATGCTTGGTGTGTTTTACGCGTGTAATAGAACTGGAACAAGCCCACGTTCACAGAGCGTATGTCCACTACGGCCACTGTGGCTGCATGCATGTAGTCTTTGTCTATACAGCCCAAGGGATCTGCTTTTGAGCCCTGCAGCACGTTTCCTCTTGCATACTCAAGGACCCTAATCTCACGACGGCGAGAGGAATTTAAGTCCTCAGCGCTCCCAAGTTTAGGACTGGCATATGTACTATCAGCAAGAAATGAAACGCGAACAAGACAATTGAATCACGCACTGGAAAATGCGCAGCTCTTAGCCAGGGGAAGCTGAATACTAGCTCCTGCTATTTTAATTTTGGAGGCATGAAGACTCTTGTTTAGAAGTGTTATTCAACCACGCTTGTATATCCAATCCAGGAGATAATACATTGGTGTTTTTGTGTTACCACCTCAGTTTTCTTGTTCGCGTATCATTCGTTGCTGATAGTACTCTTTTAACAGCCCGATACACGGCTCGGAAGCAAATATCTTGGGCTATATATTTTTGATGAAGACTGTGCTTACAGTGTGTTCTTCGTGAACATATTTAGGGCTTGCAGGCATTTTCTTGAGTGAAGAAGAGTTGACAATAAGCGTTATACTGCATGCTCGAAGTATCAAACACCACACTCTGAACACGAATGTGTCATGGGAGTGAAAAGGGGACAAGCTGTCCTCTACTGCACTCCTTTTTATAAAGAAAAAGAGTGCGCTAGAGAACAGATTACTCCTTTTTTTGCTACTTTTTGTTTGTAGTGTAGTCAGTCTGTAGACCGCGTCAGGCGCCTAACGGCTCGCTGGTCGCAAAAGGCGATTATCTGTGTGGACACCTATAGCCGCTCGTCAGAGGCCACTGGTACAGCCGCGGCTACTCACCAACAAAAACTTCTATTTCACTGCAGTGACCCGCATTCGAGCAATGCGAAAGTAAAACGTCCACATACTATATCGACGTCCGTGGCTGTTCTGACGTCCATGTATTATATCGACGTCCATTGCTATTTTGGCGTATAAGGACATTTTTATAGGTTCTTTCGTGTTTAACTAACTAATTAAAACTCATCAACCAAATTTTTCCCGCGGCAACATTTGATCGCACTATGTGTGGCAATCACACTTTCCCGCATTCATCCTCAGAGAACGACGTAATCGTGCGGACAAAATTGCGGAAACTTTCTGCTGACGCGACAGAGCCGTATAAAGCTCTCGCATTAAAATAATAAAGTTTTTCACCACCACCTGGCGAGTACGCGTCCTTAATGGCTTCGCGCAGCTACCGTTGTGCACTTGTCTGCAGATTACGAGTGGCGTGCATCGGAGCACAATCGCAATATTTGCCATAGATGACAAGCGCAATGACAAATGCAGCCAGCGTTTGTCATATAACACGGGTGGCTTTCTACTGCTCAAGATTTATTGCGCGAGTTGCCATTTTCTTTCTCCGCGTACGACATACCAGAAAATGATGCGAGGTCTTCGCAAGCTGTTTTTTTCTCACTCTAATAAGCCAAAAATATGCGCCTCCAAAGTACGTCCGAGGTCTAACTGCCGAACTTTTTTTTCTAACTGTTTTTCCCGCTGGTAGATAGCGGTTACAGCATACTGCCCTGCGAAAATTAAATATAGACAGGAGCCATCAAAAAAAACTACCCGCAAAAACTTTACCGCGCGCCGCACGATATAATCATCGCCTCTCACGACGGCGGGTTCAGAAACTCCGGAAGCCGACGGCATTGTGAGCGATCACGCTATTCTGAGATCAGCATCTGTCGGTCACGAGCAGGAAGTGTATGGGTCTTCTTTTTATTATAATTCCGGCTGTTGTAGTTTTTCTTTCGCTCCTTGTTTCATTGTTGTTTCGTTTCGTTCCTTCCTTACTCATCATGCAGCTGCGTAATGACAGCGTCTTAATTTTTGCGTTACTCGACCCATTCCATAGTTCCGTGCTGAGAAATTAGGCAAAACACTAAAGGGGAACACGGATTTGAACTCCCAAAAAATTGCCAAAAAATGTTGTTTGTTTTGATAATTATTCTATCTTCCTGTATGCCTCGTTTTTGATGCGGTCCCTAAGTTTCACTTCTGAAGTCGAGGGGGGAGTGCTTTAAATTTTTGTGTGTGTGTGTGAGGGGGGGGGGGGGGGGCAGCGGCTGTGGTGCATTGTGGGAAACGCCAGGACAATGGTCGATTTTCTGCGTCACGCTTTTCTGCCTACTGAAGTAAAATATTGATTTTTTTGTTTGTGTGTGCGTGCGTGCGCGTGAAAGTGTTCCGGGAAAAGTTTTTCGTTTCTTTATGCATACGAGATGTGTTGATGGTGTTGACGATGTGCATGATATGTTGCGTTACCTGCTTTATTTTGGGAGATTTTCTCTTATCCCCCCCACCCGACCGCCCCCCGCAGTAATGCCCACGGGGTCTGTGGGAACTGTGATAAATAAATATATAAACAGATGTTCACCTAGCAGAGCTGATTTCTTCATGACTGTGTTATCCATTTTGATCCCGCTTATTTTGTCGCACTCCTAAGATCATAAGGCAGGTCAAGACTATCTTTCTATTTCAAAGTTATGACTTTTAAATTTTCGTATGAAATTTTCTTATCACTTCGATACGTCAACGGACACTGCGCCGCAAAAATTGGAAAATAAAACTTTTGCTTTGCTAAAAAAAATTCAGGGGGCAGTTTGCTTCTGTAAAGTGCTGCAAGGCGAAACGTTTCCTGGCGCACTGTTGGTTTTCTTTTATTTTGTATTTTTTCATATTTTATTTCTTCTATTTTATTTTTAGTTTTGTTTCTTACTTATTTTTATTTTTGCTTTTGTTCTTTCTCCTATTTTTTATTTCTTTTATTTTATTTATGAAACCCATGCATTCACTAGATGCACCTTTATTTATGCTCCCTCCCTAAGGTTTCGTGGCGGAAATCTTTCTGTAGCTTTCCGCCACGAAACCTTAGGGAGGGAGCATAAATAAAGGTGCATCAGTGTGCGCTACCTTGTTGTTTCCCAACCTGACTCGAATCCTTATGATATGATTCTTCTGATTGGCCTTCATAGTCTTTGGAAAACGCGCATGCAAGATCGCAACGTTGAACCTGTTGTTTCGCCCAGAATTCACTTTAGCCGAATGTTGCTGCAGGTAACGGACATTTACAAAAAATCGGACTTTGTACCGGATTGGTTTCCTCTCCTGATGCGCTGTATGTCTTTACCGGCCTTTTAGTTATAATATGTTACTATTATGTTTCTGCCACGTAGCGCCTACCTAGGTGCTCTGTAAATAGTTGTTTTTGTGTGTGTATGTACACACACACATATGTATATATATGCTTTGTATACAAAACCATGTAAATAAATACCATGAAAGAAAAAAAAAAAAAAAAGGTTTCGTGGCGGAGTGGTAGCGTTTCCACTTGAAATGCCAAAGGCCCTAGTTCAATTCCCAGCCTCGACACAGTTTTTTTTTCTTTTAGTAACGCCGAAGCGTGGACACACTTGCTAACATTCCTTGGTCACGACAGTATGGTGGTGGTGGTGAAAACATTTATTCAGAACAGGAGGTGTTTGGATCGGCCCGTAAGGGACCGATCCTCACAAACACTAGGTGGAGGTCCCTAGTTTGGGACCCCAGTGGCGGTAGCCGCCGCCCGGGCGCGCCCGACCAAGGCTTGTTGGGCCTGTAAGTCGTGGCAGCCGAGCAGGGTCGCCTCCCAGTCCTCCCGGGTTGGGTTGGGGATAGGGGGAATGGCCGGGTTGGAGGGGCAGGCCCACACCATGTGATAGGTGTCCGAAGACACCGCACCACAGTGCGGGCAGCTGCCGCTAAAGGAGGGGTCAAAATGTTTTAGTGCTGCCGGGCACAGCAATGTATTGGTGAAGAGGCGGAGAAGAAGCCGCTCATCCGCCTTCTTGAGGCCTTTACATGGGCTAGGGTAAAGGCGATGGCTATCTTGAAAGTAGGTTGCGATATTTTTGAACGTATAAACCGGATTAAAATCGGGTTCCTGATCAGGTGGGGAGGAGAAAACAGCCCGGTGAGAGAGCGCGCGGGCGGCTGCGTCTGCTGCCTCGTTTCCTGCCAACCCCTGATGAGCAGGGGCCCATATGAGGTGACGGTGTGCGGGGTCCGTATCCCGTATGCAATTTTGGTATATTCGATAGGCTAGGAAGGGAGTGCTGCCTTGTTCGACGTTCCGACAGGCCCCTCGCGAGTCGGTAATTATGTATTTTGAATTGGAATGTGAGGCCGCGAGAGCAATCGCGACCTCTTCTGCTTGTGTTGCACTGCGGGCTCTGAAAGTGAGGCCGTTAACTGTGTTGCTGTTGTGAACTACCGCGGCCGTGTACCATCCCCCGTGGTGAGGGCCGGAGGCGTCCACGTAGTATACACCTGTTTTGTTGCCATAATATCGGGCTAGCGCTTCCGCTCCTGCCAGGCGCCGACCATTATGGTCTTCATGTGACATGTTTGCTGGAAGAGGCCGCACGTGGAGGGCACGTCTCCACAGTTCCGGGATGCGAAACCTGTCTTCCATTGGAGGGGTGTGTTGTATATGGAGTCGAGCAAGAAGGCGGCGACCCGACTCCGTTAGCGACAAACGCGTGTACTGGTTTGTAAGGTGCGCCTCCCGGAGCTCCCGGAAAGTATTCACCACCCCAAGGGCCATAAGCCGGCTGTTCGAAGTAGTGATGGGGAGGTCAAGGGCACGTTTAACAATTTTGCGAAGGATGACCTCAAGGGCATCCTCCTCTTGTTTCCGTAGGTGGAGATAAGGAGTCGAATAGAGAATTCGACTAGTTACGAAGGCGTTTGCCAGCCGCAAGGCATCCTTACTTCGTAACCCTCCGCGTTTGTTGGAAACCCGGCGGACCATGCGGCCCACCTGGTCCCCCACCTTACGGAGTTTGGCCAATGTAGTGTCTGGCCGCCTGTGTTTGTGGATGTAGAGTCCGAGTACCCGTATCTCATCACTTTCGCGTATGGGACCACTCTCGAGAGAAAGAGATATTTTAGTTGTGCACTTCTGTGAGGGGCGGAGGTGCACAAATTCCGATTTTTGAGGGGAACATTGAAGACCGCAGCGGCGGGCGTAGCGGTCTACTATCGTCGCCGCTGTTTGCAGGCTGGTTTCAATATCCCCTGTGCTGCCCTGCGTGGCCCACAGAGTGATGTCATCGGCGTACAGGGCGTGCTGCACGCCGGCGACACCACTCAGCTGGGCCGGCAGGTGCATCATGGCCAGATTGAAGAGCAGCGGGGAAAGTACCGCGCCTTGAGGGGTTCCCCGCGTGCCGAGTAGGTAAGGACCATGGTCTCTATCTTGAATTCGAATGTAGGATTGACGATCCATTAAAAATTGGCTTATGTATCTGAATGTGTTGAGGCCACAGTCGGTGTGACTTAGGTTAGTGAGTATGATCTCATGTGTTACATTGTCAAATGCCCCTTTAAGATCCAAGGCGAGTACGACCCGGTCATTATGGGGGCATTCGAGGGGGTCAAGGACTTCCCGATTGAGTTGCAGGAGGACATCCTGTGCGGATCTGTGTGGGCGGAATCCGAACATGGTGCTCGCAAAGACATGTTTGTATTCAAGATATGTAGATAACCGATCCCGCACCATCGTCTCCATTAGTTTGCCCACACTTGTATGAGGCATTAAAGGCTTTCGCCTTAAAAAATTCTAAGAACCTGTAGCACGGCAGTAGGAGCGCAGTGAATGTTGAGCCAGCCTTCTGCCGCATTTCCTTGATTGTGCAGCCTTTTCATAATACCTAGAGGAAAAATATAGATATTACGCAACAATTTTATCCAAATTTAACAATGAACTTTTAGGAGATTAGTCACAAAAAGTTCAGGGGGCGCTTTGGCACACTAAACTGCTTCAAGGCGGAAGCCTTTCCTGGAGCACTGTTAGGCATTGACTGAGAGACTGTTTGTTATTGACTAGTGTTTTATTTGGCTGTATACTTTAACTGCGCATTAAAACTACACACTTTCAGAGGCGCGTTTCACTTCTCCCCTAATGCGTCTCTTTATCTGCTTCGTCGACTTCGGCTGTATCCACGACTTCCTCAAAGTTTAGGTCGGGGGAGATTTCCGCAGATGGCTCATGCCCGATGAATTCTTTATGTTTTTATCGGGTCTACGTCGACTACTACCGCCTTGTGGTCACTGAAGTGGAGTGATACGTAGTCTAGATCTTTGACGCTGGGGTGGGTTCTGAAGACCAAATCCAAGCAGCTTCCGTACTTGGTGGTAGCTTTGTCCCGTGGAGTAGACAAGTGCAGACCCAGAGATTTCTGCATTCCATGTAGGAAGTCTTGATGCGTTCTGGCATCCTGGTTGAAGTCTCCTACCACTATCATTGGGCCAAACTTGAACCAGCTTGGTAGCACTCGTCCCATGAATTCATGGCCAGCCCGTTGGGATATGTGAGGTGACAAGTAGACGCACACCACGTTAAGTCCACTTTCGAGCTTGAACCGCACACTTCCCCCACATCAAAGTGCAAGTCGTCAAACTGTAGCGGTGTTAGGTTGACGTCTGGGTGCGCGTAAATGGAAACTCCCGCTGCTTGGTTGGAAGCACGACTTGCTCCTGTAACGTAGTGAAAGCTTTTGATCTCAACTGGTGCCACCAAGGGATTCATCCATGTTTCAGTTAGACAGAGAACCTTGCACCAAGCCAAGACATGGTCATGTGCTACGTCTTGACCGTGTAGCGACAGTGAACGTACATTCACACAAGCTAGTGGAAGCTGTGATGCTTCCATGATCGCATTGCACCGCTGGGTGATTGTAGTCAAGCGATGCTCGTTTAGACGCCTGAACTCGTCCATGAGGCTGCGGTTTGGGTTGCTAGTCAAGCCGTGGCGGAACTTGGCCGTGCTCGTCGGCAAATTTGTTTTTGAGGAAAGGAAATGTATCTGTCTCGCATATCTCGGTGACACCTGAGCCTCACCGGAAGAAGGGAGGGACATGAGAGTGAACGAAGACACCGTATTCAGTACACGCGGCTTTGAAAATGGTTTTTTGAGGAAAGGAAATGTATCTGTCTCGCATATCTCGGTGGACACCTGAACCTTATCGGAAGAAGGGAGGGACATGAGAGTGAACGAAGACACCATATTCAGTGCACGCGCCTTTGAAAATGGTTTTTTGAGGAAAGGAAATGTATCTGTCTCGCATATCTCGGTGGACACCTGAACCTCATCGGAAGAAGGGAGGGACATGAGAGTGAACGAAGACACCGTATTCAGTACACGCGGCTTTGAAAATGGTTTTTTGAGGAAAGGAAATGAAATGTCTCGCATATCTCGGTGGACACCTGAACCTTATCGGAAGAAGGGAGGGACATGAGAGTGAACGAAGACACCATATTCAGTACACGCGCCTTTGAAAATGGTTTTTTGAGGAAAGGAAATGTATCTGTCTCGCATATCTCGGTGGACACCTGAACCTCATCGAAAGAAGGGAGGGACATGAGAGTGAACGAAGACACCGTATTCAGTACACGCGGCTTTGAAAATGGTTTTTTGAGGAAAGGAAATGAAATGTCTCGCATATCTCGGTGGACACCTGAACCTTATCGGAAGAAGGGAGGGACATGAGAGTGAACGAAGACACCATATTCAGTACACGCGCCTTTGAAAATGGTTTTTTGAGGAAAGGAAATGTATCTGTCTCGCATATCTCGGTGGACACCTGAACCTCATCGGAAGAAGGGAGGGACATGAGAGTGAACGAAGACACCGTATTCAGTACACGCGGCTTTGAAAATGGTTTTTTGAGGAAAGGAAATGAAATGTCTCGCATATCTCGGTGGACACCTGAACCTTATCGGAAGAAGGGAGGGACATGAGAGTGAACGAAGACACCGTATTCAGTACACGCGGCTTTGAAAATGGTTTTTTGAGGAAAGGAAATGTATCTGTCTCGCATATCTCGGTGGACACCTGAACCTCATCGGAAGAAGGGAGGGACATGAGAGTGAACGAAGACACCGTATTCAGTACACGCGCCTTTGAAAATGGTTTTTTGAGGAAAGGAAATGTATCTGTCTCGCATATCTCGGTGGACACCTGAACCTCATCGGAAGAAGGGAGGGACATGAGAGTGAACGAAGACACCGTATTCAGTACACGCGGCTTTGAAAATGGTTTTTTGAGGAAAGGAAATGAAATGTCTCGCATATCTCGGTGGACACCTGAACCTTATCGGAAGAAGGGAGGGACATGAGAGTGAACGAAGACACCGTATTCAGTACACGCGGCTTTGAAAATGGTTTTTTGAGGAAAGGAAATGAAATGTCTCGCATATCTCGGTGGACAACTGAACCTTATCGGAAGAAGGGAGGGACATGAGAGTGAACGAAGACACCGTATTCAGTACACGCGCCTTTGAAAATGGTTTTTTGAGGAAAGGAAATGTATCTGTCTCGCATATCTCGGTGGACACCTGAACCTTATCGGAAGAAGGGAGGGACATGAGAGTGAACGAAGACACCATATTCAGTACACGCGCCTTTGAAAATGGTTTTTTGAGGAAAGGAAATGTATCTGTCTCGCATATCTCGGTGGACACCTGAACCTCATCGGAAGAAGGGAGGGACATGAGAGTGAACGAAGACACCGTATTCAGTACACGCGGCTTTGAAAATGGTTTTTTTGAGGAAAGGAAATGAAATGTCTCGCATATCTCGGTGGACACCTGAACCTTATCGGAAGAAGGGAGGGACATGAGAGTGAACGAAGACACCATATTCAGTACACGCGCCTTTGAAAATGGTTTTTTGAGGAAAGGAAATGTATCTGTCTCGCATATCTCGGTGGACACCTGAACCTCATCGGAAGAAGGGAGGGACATGAGAGTGAACGAAGACACCGTATTCAGTACACGCGGCTTTGAAAATGGTTTTTTGAGGAAAGGAAATGAAATGTCTCGCATATCTCGGTGGACACCTGAACCTTATCGGAAGAAGGGAGGGACATGAGAGTGAACGAAGACACCATATTCAGTACACGCGCCTTTGAAAATGGTTTTTTGAGGAAAGGAAATGTATCTGTCTCGCATATCTCGGTGGACACCTGAACCTCATCGGAAGAAGGGAGGGACATGAGAGTGAACGAAGACACCGTATTCAGTACACGCGCCTTTGAAAATGGTTTTTTGAGGAAAGGAAATGTATCTGTCTCGCGTATCTCGGTGGACACCTGAACCTCATCGGAAGAAGGGAGGGACATGAGAGTGAACGAAGACACCGTATTCAGTACACGCGGCTTTGAAAATGGTTTTTTGAGGAAAGGAAATGAATCTGTCTCGCATATCTCGGTGTACACCTGAACCTCACCGGAAGAAGGGAGGGAGATTAGAGTGAACGAAGACACCGTATTCAGTACACGCGCCTTTGAAAATGGTTTTTTGAGGAAAGGAAATGAATCTGTCTCGCATATCTCGGTGTACACCTGAACCTCACCGGAAGAAGGGAGGGAGATTAGAGTGAACGAAGACACCCTATTCAGTACACGCGCCTTTGAAAATGGTTTTTTGAGGAAAGGAAATGAATCTGTCTCGCATATATCGGTGGACACCTGAACCTCACCGGAAGAAGGGAGGGAGATTAGAGTGAACGAAGACACCGTATTCACTACACGCGCCTTTGAAAATGGTTTTTTGAGGAAAGGAAATGTATCTGTCTCGCATATCTCGGTGGACACCTGAACCTCATCGGAAGAAGGGAGGGACATGAGAGTGAACGAAGACACCGTATTCAGTACACGCGGCTTTGAAAATGGTTTTTTGAGGAAAGGAAATGAATCTGTCTCGCATATCTCGGTGTACACCTAAACCTCGCCGTAACGGGAAGGGAGGAAGATGGGAGTGAACGAAGACACCGTAGTCACTACACGCGCCTTTGTTCATTCCAAATCATCGAGCTGGCATGGCGAAGTGGTAGCGTGCTCGTCTCGCACTCCGGAGAGCGGGGTTCGATTGTCAAGCTCGGAAAATTTCCTACTTTGTTTTATTTGTTTATCTGGTCTGACTGGAAAGGCTAATTGGTTAAGTAAGTCCCACTAACTTGGAGCATCACTATACGGTCCCTTTAATTGGTTGCATGGTTAGTAGCCAAAGTGCAATTGGCCCCCTTTGAAATTCGCGCACTGTGACGTCACGACCGTTTCGACCAACTGAAAAGCGTGACATTTTCTGTCGACAACTTCTGCTTACAACGATGAGGCATTAAAGGCTTCCGCCTTAAAATTATTTCTAATATGCTCAGAAAATGGGACGCAAATACTGCAAGTGATAAAAAAAAATGGCTGAGGCTTAACTTGGTTAAGCCTGGAGAATGCGAAGCATCATCGTGTCGCGTAATTTGGAGGCGCACAACCACAGCGACGGCGCGAGGTGGGCCCCCGTTTCTCCACTGTCGTTACGTCATCGTGTCACGTGGTGTGACGTCATGTATCACGTGATTTGGAGGCGCACAACCACAGCGACGGCGCGAGGTGGGCCCCCGTTTCTCCACTGTCGTGGCGTCATCGTGTCACGTGGTGTGACGTCATGTATCACGTGATTTGGAGGCGCACAACCAAAGCGACGGCGCGAGGTGGGCCCCCGTTTCTTTACTGTCGTGACGTCCTCGTGTCACGTGGTGTGACGTCATGTATCACGTGATTTGGAGGCGCATAACCACGGTGAAGGGCTGAAGTGGTAGCTAAAGTAGTATGCTTCGCATAAAATATGTACCAGAGCACGGTGGCGACAGAGTAGAATAACCTTTTGGACGGAAATAAAAATCGGCGCATGGAACGCCCCAGTTTCTTGAGGTGGGCATAGCTACTTTGTGTTAGAGATGGTAAAGCGAAATGCATTGCCTTATTTTCAGAAGACAAGAGCTGAGCGGTGTAAGTTAATAAGATTAGGGCAGCTGCTACAGTGCCTGTGTTTAATGAATCAGCGTATGCCGGGAGATAAACCAAAGAAGCCAAAAGTCGAATAAAGAAGGCTCGCATAACTTTGGGTTCCTGCTGTGCTGATGCGTGAATGCATTACTCTTGTGCTTTCAACTCAAGCGCAGTCACTAACCTAATTAAATAAGAGTTCATATTAGTGCAAATGGTAACCGCCGTGCCGTGTCGCTAGGGCTCTAATAAAACATTTTAAGCTCAAAAGCCAACATTGTAAGAAACGCCCAGGCTGATATCGAAGTTAAATACACCGATACTTGTGCTGTGTTCTCGGCACCCTCTGAGAGAGTTAGCGAAAGTGAAAGAGGGCGCGTGTGAGAGGGTTACAGAGAGAGAGGGGGGACCCTAGCGCTCGCTGCGGCAGGTCACCGCCGTCAGCCTGGCGACGCCCTCTGCAGGGCGAAGGCTTCTCCCATGTCTCTCCAATTAGCCCTGCCGTTTGCCAGCTGCGGCTACCTTAACCCTGCAAACTTCTTTATCTCATCCACCCACGTAACTATCTGCCGCCCCCTGCTATGCTCGCAGACTCTTGGAATCCATTCCGCTACCCTTCAGGACCAGCGGTTATCTTGCCTTCGCATTGCATGTCCTGTCCAAGCCCGTTTCTTCCTCGTGATTATGACTCGGATGTCATTATCCCGCGCTTTTTTCCTCACCCACTCTGCACGCTTCCGCTCTCTTAACTTTACACCTATCATTGTTCTTTCCATAGCTCGCTGCGTTGTGCTCCAGTTAAGCTGAACCCTTTTTGTTAGCCCCCACGTTTCTGCCCCATAGGTCAGCACTGGTAAGATACAGCTGCTGTATACTTTTGTCGTATACTGCGGCAGGTAATGAGCGCCAATCAGTGAGTGAGTGAGTGAGTGAGTGAGTGAGTGAGTGAGTGAGTGAGTGAGTGAGTGAGTGAGTGAGTGAGTGAGTGAGTGTTAGTGAGTGAGTGAGTGAGTGTTAGTGAGTGAGTGAGTGAGTGAGTGAGTGTTAGTGAGTGAGTGAGCGAGTGTTAGTGAGTGAGTGAGTGTTAGTGAGTGAGTGTTAGTGAGTGAGTGAGCGAGTGTTAGTGAGTGAGTGAGCGAGTGTTAGTGAGTGAGTGTTAGTGAGTGTTAGTGAGTGAGTGTTAGTGAGTGAGTGTTAGTGAGTGAGTGTTAGTGAGTGAGTGTTAGTGAGTGAGTGAGTGAGTGAGTGTTAGTGAGTGAGTGAGTGTTAGTGAGTGAGTGTTAGTGAGTGAGTGAGTGAGTGAGTGTTAGTGAGTGAGTTAGTGAGTGAGTGAGTGTTAGTGAGTAAGTGATAGTGAGTGAGTGATAGTGAGTGAGTGAGTGATAGTGAGTGAGTGTTAGTGAGTGAGTGAGTGAGTGAGTGTTAGTGAGTGAGTGAGTGAGTGAGTGAGTGAGTGTTAGTGAGTGAGAGTGAGTGAGTGATAGTGAGTGAGTGTTATTGAGTGAGTGAGTGTTAGTGAGTGAGTGAGTGAGTGAGTGAGTGAGTGAGTGAGTGAGTGAGTGAGTGAGTGAGTGAGTGAGTGAGTGAGTGAGTGAGTGAGTGAGTGAGTGAGTGAGTGAGTGAGTGAGTGAGTGAGTGAGTGAGTGAGTGAGTGAGTGAGTGAGTGAGTGAGTGAGTGAGTGAGTGAGTGAGTGAGTGAGTGAGTGAGTGAGTGAGTGAGTGAGTGAGTGAGTGAGTGAGTGAGTGAGTGAGTGAGTGAGTGAGTGAGTGAGTGAGTGAGTGAGTGAGTGAGTGAGTGAGTGAGTGAGTGAGTGAGTGAGTGAGTGAGTGAGTGAGTGAGTGAGTGAGTGAGTGAGTGAGTGAGTGAGTGAGTGAGTGAGTGAGTGAGTGAGTGAGTGAGTGAGTGAGTGAGTGAGTGAGCGAGCGAGCGAGCGAGCATGATTGCTTTACGAGTAGTTTATCAAGTTTCGTTGAGTTAGTGATTTCTACGTAATTTTCGCAAGCCAACCTGAGTCGCATCACCGCACAGGCCTGAGCGCGTAAACGAGCAAGAGAGCTGGGTCGCCTTAGACGTCATTTTGACGTCTCGTAAAGTTGGCTTTTTCTTTTAAAGAGTTACTATGCAAGGAAGCACGCTTGCAGTTTACTAGTCTCTACTGTTTCAGGCGCGCTGAGCCAAGCCAACGTGAATCACAGACCCCACATCACCCTTTGTTCGAAATGTGCAGGAACCACGCCACATTCATCGAGCAGACAGGTATCACGTTTCGGCTGCTGTAACACGCCGCAAGAGTTCAATTCTAACGCGTCCTCTCTACTTCGCCTTCTTTCTCCTCACTCTTTAGTCCCTTAATAATCCTCCCTGCTTGTCGAAGTTCAGATGCCAGCCTGAGCTTGGCAAATACAGCGTAGCCGGTAATCCTTCCTTTTTATTTCATTCCGTGATAAGAAATTTAATTCACCGGTTTACCTGAATAGCACTTGAGTGACAAAGCTAACAGTCACCTAAAGCAAGGAAAAGAGAATATTTTTTTTAGTGTGGTGTTGATAAATGGAACATCCGTGGCAAAACCATTCTTTGCCTGTAAGTTAACTAATTAGAGTGTAGAATAACACAACACATGCCGCCAGTGGGATCCGAGCCCACAACCTCCCTGTATCGCGTACGGCGCTCTACCAACTGAGCTACGGCGGCAGCTCTCCAACCCTCTACCAGCGACTGCATTTGCCTTACGTGCAACCTAACCTTGAGAGAGCGTGATGGAAGCCAAACGCCACCGAAACCAAGACGCATAGAGAATGTCTTCTTTTTTAATGTGCAGTTTTTTATCAATGGCAGATTAATAAAAGAAGAAGAAAAAACAACTACATGCCGCACAACTTTGCATTCCTGTTCAAGATGTTTAGTGTGCAGGTCCTGAGGGAGATTTCAGCTGATGCCCTTTTTCTCTCGCCTGAAGTTTTTGACATTTGACTCAGGTTGTTCCCGCCGTGACAGTAGGCAGAACCCTCAGACAACATCTCAAAGCTGCCGGAAAATGTTTAAACAGCTTGCACTTATACAAGCTGTAGCAAAAATGTCTGGCAGCTCTATCCCAGTGAACAGTTTATTGCGTGCCAGGCGACGCGTGATAAAAGCGCCGCATTTACGTGGCACAAAACACTTCGAACGAAGGGCAGGAATAAACTGCCCTTCGATAGCGCATCCCACTTTTCCACTCTTACCTTGAACTCATTTTATATTTCTTCCATCTTTTTCTTCCAGCGCTACAGCTTTGCAGCGCAGCCACAAAGGCAGCATGTTTATTTATGCAGTGACCCAGTCACCGACAGGACGCCGAACTTCCTCGTTCTCGCTTCGTGTTTGCAGTTGCTTTTTTTTTTTCGCTCTCTCCCCCTCTCTTCCTTGCAAGCCTGAAAAGCAGCTTCGGCACAGCCTTAACTCCTTCCCCACCTCCCGGTTCCGGTTAATCGAACGGTCGTCAGCCACAGCTGTCCCACGTGGGTCAAGCTAAAGTAGAGCAGGACAGTCGTGCCCTCTTTCGGCGACAACGGACACTTCCGCGAGCCGCGCAGCGATCGATGTTGCTTTTGGGCTGCGCGAAAGCGAGCACGCTGTTGCTGAAGCGAGAAACACGATTTGTTTAGTTTAGTTTTAAGGGGGTTTAACGTCTCAAAGCGACTCAGGTTGGCTGCAAGAACTCCAGAGTTTTTAACAAAGGGTTTAGGGCCTCAAATAAAAATGCTTCCGGGTGAGGGCGGCGCCGAGAACTGGAAGGAGCCTTGCACGACACGTGGCTGCCACAGCAGGAGAGGGGCAGACGTCAGCTCAGATGCCGCCACGCCGAGTGCCCACCGCGCTGACCGAATGCGCGGAAGGGCATGTCCAATTGCCATGCGGAGTATGGGAGAGCCAAAGTACAGTCTGAAGCGAGATTCAGCGAGAGCTGTTGGCGGTGGTAAATGCAACGTCCTCCGCGCCATGCAGTGGAGCCCTTTGCACGTAAAAACGCGAGCGGCGCGAACATAGTTCCCGCTACTGCGCACTGACGGCACCCCCCGCCTTTGCACCTCGACACCGAAAAAGCGGGAAAGCTGTCCTTAAGAGGTGTCGCTGTAAAAAACGCCAGCCTTTACCAGCGTGTCCACGCACTCCGCCAGCATTCGACCAGCAAGTTGGACCCGCCTTTATTGAGACCGTGCTTCATCAAAAGACGGCCAGCGCACCCAAGGGGCTTTAAGCGCACCACGGTGGCAACGCCACCAACGACGGTGTCCGCATTCGCATGGGTGCGTGCCTTGCACACCGCCTCCGGCTGTTAGGTATCAACCTGCCAGCGATGGCAGCAATTGTTAGTCGCTTTCGCAATGTCAACTGCACTGGAGCTTTCTTGACGTCATCAAACATGAAGGAGCAAAGCTGTGTGGAAGTAAACATGCCTGGCAGCAAAAAGTCCAAGCTCACACTGCTACGTGATACAGCAACGGTGCCTATGGCATTACGAATGTGAGTGCGCTCACTTCAGGTCTATAAGAATTTTTTTTTTTTTGCGTGTAGAACTAGCTCAGCCAAAGTAAGTTCTAGTACACGACAAATGCTGTGCGTGATATCCTGAAGATGAGCCACTTGGGAAGAGTGCGATTTGCGCAGACGCAAATTTCCCTGTTTGTGGCGCACATCCAATCTTCTACCATTCCACATGGGAATGCACCAACCCTGCCTCTCACTCATCCTCCCTGTCCCAGTGGGAAGCCGTCCTGAGACCTGACCGCCTGAGCCACCCGGACAGCTACGACAAATAGCGCCTTAGACTAAGGGCTCCACCCTCTGAGGCCTCTCTCCTTACCATTGCTTATAATAGAAGCTTTCTCTCTGTCTCTCTCGCTTTCTCTATGCAGACGCAAAGCAAAAGGCATCATATTGCTAAAGTGAGACTAGCGAACAAATTTTAGAAAATTTGGATGCTTTATATCTGCCGCAACCTCATGACTGTGTCTAATTACTAATGAATAAATAGTACTTTCAAGTGTAGCTACTCGCGATGCTTAATAACTACACCGTTATGTAATAAGACCATAAGATACTGCGACCAATGGAAAGTCCATGACCCGGCGCTTTACATAGCCTCTTAAATAGCGCCTTGTTCTCCGCCACCTGCCACGGCTGTAATGATGTATGCACTAAGTTCAAAAACTTTCACAGGCCGCACTTGATGTAACCAAGCGATAAAGAGGAGGGGTTTCATTTTTGTGAGATGTACTGTGTACTTGTTATGCTTGTGTACTTCTACCCTCGCCCTCTGTACAGCATTTGGTTCTTTATATTCTGGCAGTAACTGATGGAACACACATTGCTATTCATGGCAGAATGACAAATATTTGTAGAGCATGTGATGGCGACGCCGCATCTGTTAACGATTTGCTGTCAACGAAGTGAGCACTGTAAATCTTCGAGCACTACTTCGACAGCCGTTCTATTTTGTCGGCACATATCCCCAGCAGCAGAGGCCTTACTACGCCCACTGCAGGGCAAATGTCTCTCCCATGTCTCTCCAACTGACCCTGTCTTTTGCCAGCTGCGGCCACCTCATCCCCGCAAACTTCCTAATCTCATCCGCCCTAATAACTTTTTCCCGCCTCCTGCTACGCTTGTCTTCTCTTGAAATCCAGTACGTTAACTTAAATGGCCATCGGTTATATTTCCATCGCATTAAATCCCATGTCCGTGCCGATTTCTTCTTGATTTCGACCAGGATATCATTAAATGGCGTTTCTTCTCTAACGCACTGTGTTCTCTTCCTGTTAACGTTGCACCTATTATTTCCCTTCCCACAGCTCACTGCATTGTTCTCACTTTAAGTTGAAACCTTTTCGTTAGCCGGTATGTTTCTACAACATATGTGAGCACCGGTAAGAAACAGTTGTTATATACTTCTCTCTTGAGGAATATTGGCAAGTTATTATTCATGATCTGAAAGTACTTGCTAAATGCGCTCCACCCCATTTTTATTCCTCCAGTCAGGCCACTTTCGTGGCCCGGATAGGCGATCACTACCTGCCCTAGCTAGATGCATTCCTTTGCCACTTCCTGCGTCTCGGTATACCTATTGCAGTCTGCTGTTCCCACCTGAGACTGCTGAACGCGTAGTTTTATGCATATCGATGTTTAGAGCCACCGTTCTCCTTTACCTTTCCAGGTCGTTGATTATGCTTTGCATTTCGTTCCCTTAGTTACTTAGCAAGGCAAGAGTAAAGACGAAGAACAGGCTAATTGGTGTTTTTGATCCACTGGCTGAAACATGGTTACTAGCGCTAAAAAAACACAAGGGACAGCGAAAAGAACTTACGGGACAAACGCTAGTCATCAGCGAATCGCAGATTGCCACGGTATTATTTAACTCTCATCTCCAACTGCTCCCACTCCAGGCCTGTGAATACCTCTTGTAAGCAAATGGTTGTTAGCACTGGAGATATTGTGCCTTCCTGACTAACACACTTTTTATTGTGACTTTTTATTGCGAAAGCAATATTGCTAGCACTTTTCTGCCGTCGGTGAGGTCGTTCCTTCGCTCCGGCGCAGATGCGGCGCACGACCACGTGACAGCGTGACGTCACGACCACAGGAGAGCAGGGGCCCCAACTCGTCTCTTCGGCCGTAGTCGTTCCTTCGCTCGGCGCGGCGGCTACAACGTGATGGCCTCCTCGGCCCGCCGCGTGAGGGCGCTCGCTAGGAGAGGGTAAACGGGGCGCCGCAGGCGCGCTCCGCTTAGTCATGTCTGAGGAGTTGTACAAGGCGCCGCTGGAGCGACGTGCTGCGCGCAAACGCCGGCGCCGTGCCGAGGAGACAGGTGAAGAAAGGCAAGAGCGGTCGGCTAAGCAACGCGCCTATGCCGCAGAATGGCGAGCCCGGCGGCGTTCTACAAGTTCAGTGAGCGAGAGTAGTTTCATGGACTCTCTGAATACCGAAGAATCGTCTATGAGCAGTGGAGAGCGATATAATTACCACAGAAGAAAGCGCCGTATAGAAGAGCCACCGTCCAGAGTAAATCCTTTAGTTGCACAAAAGGCGAAGCCATGCCAAACCACCAGCAGAGCCAAGCGCAGCCAGGGAGCTATTGCTTTCGCAATCACGCAGGCTTAACCAGAGCTAAGCCACAGCAAATTTTTTACTTTCTTTATGGAAGACTGGTTGACTGTGTAGCCGCTATAGACATCTTCCAGTACTTTTACATATGGCTGTTCTCCACCTTGCTTCCACAATGCCTGCGTGACTGCTGAGATTTCGACTGAGTCAAATGCTTTCTTGTAATCGATCAAATCTATACATAAAGGTTGTTAATATTCTACGCATTTCTCTATCATGTAATTGGTGGCGTGAATATGGTCTTTTGTAGGTACATACCTTTTACGAGAGCCTTCCTGGTTCTCTGGTTGATTGAAGTCGAAGGTTGACCTGATTCAATTAGCAATTACTTTTGTGAATATTTTAAGGTAACGAAAGATAAGCTGATTGGTCTGTAAATTTTTTAGTCATTTACGTCCCCTTTCTTAAGGATTAAGATCATGCTAGCGTTCATTCAAGATTCCGGTGTGCTCGAGGTGATGAGGCATTGCATGTACAGGGTGGCCAATTTTTCTTGCACAAGCTCCACTCCGTCCGTCAACAGACCTGCTGTTACCTGATCCTCGCCAGCTGTTTTCACACTCTGCATTGCTTCTAAGGCTTTCTGTACTTCCCCCTTCTTTATCGCCGGAATGACCCATTTCTGTGCGCTACTGCTTCTTTCATTATCATCCCGATGAATTTAGCTACTGTATAGATCTGTGTAGAACTGCTGAGCTATCTTATCTTTATTGGCAATGACACTACTCTGCTTCTTCCTTAGAGCATGCATCTGATTTTCGCCTATGCCTAGTTTACTCTTGACCGCTTTCAGGCTACCTCAGTTCTTAAGGGCATGCTCAATGCCCTTCATATTATACTTCCTTATGTCGTTTACATTACGCTAATTAACTTGAACAGCTCGGCCAGTTGTATTTTTTCTGTTGGGTTAGAGGCTTTCATGATTTGATGTTCCTTAATTAGATCTTTCGTCTATTGAGAGTGCTCACCGCTATCCTGTCTAACTATCCTAATCGTTAATTGCTCGAACACCAAGGTCGTCGTCCTCTGTAAGAGCCGAATATCTGTTCTGCAACAAGATCCTCAATTCAGGGGTCTTCCTTCTTACCGCTAACTTGCTGAAACGCTTCTTTCTACTTCCTTCCGTTCCTTTTCAAGTCTAGGCTAATATGAGACTTCACCAACGTATGGTCACTACTTCGAACCTTGCCGAAGGCCTCCACATCCTCACGATACTAGGGTGAGCGCACAATATGAAGCCTGTTTCTTTTTTAGTCTCCCCATTCCGGCTGTCCCACGTCTACTTACGGTTCTCCGTTTTGCGGAAGAAGGTATTCATCACGCAGCAGCACGCATACGATGAGCGTATGCATAAAAGTGCTATGGGCGTCGTTCAATGCCCGGTTCTTGCGTCGTGCGCTGCATGTAGAGCGATATATCGCAGTTGTTCGAATAACAACCGTGCTGATACGGTGGAGACCTAGTTCCAGGCAGGCGATTCCGTTAAATGTGTGCACCTTTAACGACGGAGCAGATTTAAGCGAGACATTTAGAGGACTGGGCAGAGAAGAAAAAAAGTCGACAACCGAAGCCAAATAACATCGGAGATCGGAAATGCTTAATATATGCTACTCGAAATGCACGCAATGCTTTCACCGCCGAATGGTTAGCACTCGAGGCACCTTTGCTGGGGGCCGCACTATGGCGCCACCGTCTTTATGCACTCTCCAAATGGCTTCAAGCAATGCAGAAAGTTGGGCGAGTTGGTAATACATGTTGAACTTAGCAAAGCGCAATAAAAAGACAGGGACAAGCGTTTGTCCTGCGTGCTTCTTCTTCTTGTTGTCCCTGTGTTTTTATTGCGGTTTGCTAAGTTCTCCAAATGGCGTTTTGGTGGCAGCAGCAGCAGTATGCAGGATATCAAATAAGCCTTTAACGACGCGCAGTTGTGACAGTGGGCCATATGTCAGCTCCGGAGACGCGATATATCTTTCTTAACCGCAGGCAAGAGAATCCTTAGCTTCCCCGTGAGAGACGGAATGTGCGCATCTGCAAAAAGTAAATAAATAAAAGGCGAGTAGCAGCGGAAAAAGCCAAATATGGAAGTTATGTACAATCATCGTGGTACCGAAGTTCAGCGTAGAATGATCGCGATAGTTCGCCGGAGAATTCGGGGCAAAGTGAGGCTGGTAAATATGACCACTGATTTTGGCTGCAGCGGAAGCACGATGCGCCGCAGACCGCAGGCAGCGTCCTTTCTTCGGAGTTGCTGGATGAAGGCGGTGAGGATTTCCGAGCTCCGAGTGTGGCCACAAACCACATGTCGCTCAAGAGCACTTGTGCGCCCGGGCGTTTCTTGACACGACATGGTTGCCGAGGCCGCGACGGCATTCGGAATGGGTTTTTGTTCGGTGGCGCAAACGATAGCGGGCTCGCTTAACTAGACTCCTCGAGGCAGCGAGCTCTGATACATAGCGTTAGCTAAGCCTTATGCGCCGCGAAAGCTAGTCCAATGCGCTTGCGTCAAGGAACAAAACCCTAAGGCAACTGTTCATGAAACCTCGCTTCTGCATGCTAGTGACATAAGGTTATGGAATGCTTCTGGAAAAATTTGCACGAAACTTGACTTGTAGCCAAATTAGGGGTTTTTCAGTATCTGTCTCACATATCTCGGCGGACATCTGAACCGCGCCGTGAAAGAAGGGAGGGAAGTGGGAGTGAAAGAAGAAAGAGAAATATTTGCCGCAGTAGAGGAGGGCTCTGGGATAATTTTAACCACCAGGGGAGCTTTAATGTGCACTGAAATCGCACAGCACACGGCAACCTTTTGCGTTCCGCCTCCATCGAAACGCGGCCGCTGGGTTTCGCAGCAAAATCCAGTTTCATGAACGCAGGCCACCCTCACCCCGTTCCTACCTTAGGTGCCGATGGCCTACCGGCTCGTAGATAATATCCTCGACAGCCCTCTGTCCGTCTTGAGCCTTGAGGCTTTCGTGCATCTCCGGTAAACGGCGCAGACGATGTCGGGGAGCACCACCACTCACGCAGCGAAAATGCGTTCACTTCACTTCACGCTCCACGCCGACAACGTAGGAAGAACGGCAGCCTCTTACTAGACGTCGGTTTTCAACCATAGCACCCAGCCACAACTGCGCAAGCACTGTCGCCGACAGCGCTTTTCAAATGCGGTCTATATCGTTAGGGTTATCAGTGGCCCCTCTCTCCCCTCCCCCTACATGGGTTTTAAGTATTGGTCGCTGGGTTTACCATGCTTCAATCTTGGCCAAGAGGTTCCCCTCGGCCAGGACCGTGACGATGCAGGTTCCGCCGCTACTACCTTGCGTGCGCGCTCTCGCAGCGTTTCCAGTGACATGGCATCTTTTTTTTTCGCGGCTTCTGTCTATCTCTGGCGTGGCATGAAATGTCGACGATAGCGCGAAATCAAGAGGTTCGCTTCATGCACCCAAGTTTGTCATGCATGTGCGCGCTTGAAGTTGGGCCTCGTTTAAAGGCTGCTCCCTGACGTTTCTTGTCCAGTTTTTGAACAGAAAGTTTCCACAAAGCGTCCGCCTTTGAGTTCTCATGACAAATTTACAAAGTGCATCTAGGGAGACGTAATTAGCATCTCCATAAAGTTCAATCGTCTCCCTATTTAAAGATGTAATTTGTTATTTACTAATTATTATTAACGTACACTTATGAACTAATTAAGTCCAAAGTGTTAATATAAGTCGCAGATGGTCGCAGAGAGTGTCTGCAATTTTAATTCTCGTAATAAATGGGAGTAGTGTTCCAAAGGGGGTTCGATTCCATCTCCGTAAAGCTCAGCCTTATCACTATCTGCCAAACCAATTTCCATGTCGCTATTTACGCGTCGATGAATGTGACGGGCTGATTAATAATAAATTTTAATAGCGAGAGTGTGCACTTTGAGCCATTTACCCAATGGCTCTTCAGTTATGAAAACCATCATGATGATGATCGCTGACACTTTGCCAGGAACCGTATACTGAACTTCAAGCGCTACTTCCGGCAGCGAATGAAGTGAGCCCCACTCACCGCGTCGCGGTGAATTTAGTTGCTGTTCGCCTCCTGTCCACTATCTTACTTACTTTTAAATGTCTCAATATAAATTCTGTCCTTCATTATCTCGTAGCATGGATGAAGACGTGTTCTTTTTTCTTTCCTTTCTTCAGTTCCAACACGTTTTTGTCCTTCACTCTCTCTCTGTGCTGTATCGTAATAAATGAACAATGAATCAAACAATCCGTGAACTAGCGGACAGACAGGAACACACAGCGCTGACTTCAAACACATCTTTTATTTACAGCGCCAACATTTATATAAAAAGTTGTCATCTGCGCATGCGCAGCGCACTCGCACTGCAAATATGGCGCGCTCGCCGACAAAAATAAAAAAAAGAATCAAATAACTAGGAGAATGAAAATACATGCAGAATTCTTCTCAGTGATTTTTGAGACCAATCGCTGACAGCACTCGTTTGGAACATCCCCGCAGCCTACACTGCTTCTCTGGGCGTCTTTCTGGGTTCCTACCGATTGCGTTGCAAGCCGCGAATAATGGCTGGAATCTACAGTTCTTGTAGGGAACAAAGTCGCGTTTGTTCTTCGTCTGGAAGGCTTTGTTCCTGAAATCTTAACCCGGAGAATAGCGTCATAGGGTAACACCTGAGTAAAATATATTCGACTTCAAAGAAACACTTCACTACGCCGGTACTCACGAGAAGACCCACGGAAGGAGAGGAGGTTTTGACAATAGCAGAGATGCCCACCTTAACCTACCGAATGTTGGCCACTCAGTACGTGTGGAGAGAGTATGGGGACAAGTAAGGGCCCGACTCCATAGAGGCTCAGAATTTAACACTACTTGTGTACACATGTCGTCGATAGCCCGTAAAGACCGCAACAGCAATTCTGCATCCTTGTTTGTTCGTTTCTATTCACATTACCAGGCTTACTGTTTTAAAATCACAGACATTTGAAAGAGGCTGATCTGCTCCACAGAGTGATCGCGGCATTTCACCCCAGGTAGTCCACTTGAAGGGCGCCGTGGAAACACTCTCATGTTTCCAAACTGATCCAGTTTTTCCTGACCATTCGCACCGCCTCGTTAAGGGTGTTCAAAGCAAGTTACAATAAAGCCGTCGCTTTGTCAACTAATTTTGTTCGTATAAGGTGCTCATAAGATCGGAGAATTAATTAGATTTTCTCTTTCTCACGTTTATCGGAGCGCGAGAAACAGTTCTAGTGCGTTTTGTTTTCACTGGCCGCCAGACAAATCAGGCTAGACTCAGTTAAACCAGTTTATCTCACTCTGCCAGGTACGTCACTAATTATGCCACCTTTAGGAAATGCCTGACATTCATTACAGGGCCGACGCTTTTTGTCGCTTTTGGCACAGGGCAGCATGAAAGCACAATCTTCGCAGCCTCAACGTTCTGAAGCTAATTAGATGGCCTGGCCTATAAGCTTACGCTTCGTCCTTCTAATTTAATAAGTATGAAAGACTGCTGAAGAAAAGAATACGCGTTCGTGACAGCCCTGAGTGCTGCGGTCCGACAGTAAGGATGGTGGTGGGCCAATCTAATGAATGGCTAAGCTTGCACCCTAAAGCAAAATACGGCCGTTTCTTGCTGGGATCCTTTTATTTCCACACCGGCTAATTAAGTTTGCCGCAGGTCGGACCGCTCAGTAGGCCTTATTCTGGAGTGTCTGGTATACTTCCTGATGCACCTTCTCCATCTATGTAGGTTTCTTTTTTGTTCCTTTTTGTTCGATACTTTCGTTTTCTATATTCCTTTGTACTTCCTATTTTCCCAACGTAATTTATTCTCCTCTGTTGTGGACATCAGTTTTATCCTTCTTCTGAGTTCCGCACTTGCATTGTTATCTTCAATTTTCGTGCTATCTTTCAGATCTTCATTTACGAAATAATCCCACAATCCTGTGTTTTCTACGTTCTTTGCAAGTCCCCAACAACACCGAAGTTGAGATTTCCTAGCTCCTAACAGACGAGGTCAGCCTAATATGTTTTCCAAAACCACACGTTTGGAAAGGTAGTTAGTTTAGTTCGAAAGCATGCTGAAAGTCTAAAACAAAGAGGACGAAATATTACAGAAGCAGCCTGAAAGACAGGGATGAGAACGTGCAGTGAATAATCGTGGTTCGCAGGCCACCAGCGAAGTTGTTCGTCGCCGTGTACATATATGACGACTACTTGAAGAGGATAAAATGCAGTCGAAAAGCTCTCTACCTCTTAGTCTTCCTTGAAGTTTTGCGGTGAGAAAATGGCCAAAATAGCTGCTTCGTAACCTGCATATCGCCTCCATGACGCTATGGGAAAGAGAGAAAAAGTGGGAGAAAGAAGGCAAGGTGATTAACTAGAAGGGTGTTCTGGTCGCCTACCCTGCCCTGGGTAAAAAGGGAATAGGAGCGTGAAAGGGAAATAGGGAGGACAAGGATGGAGTAAAAGACTAGGACGTCAGTTCGGTGGTTTGTGTGCGGCAAAGTCACAGCCTGAGCAGTTACCAAGCGGCCGCCCGCCAAACGCGCAGAGAGGCGGCATTTTTCTTACTGCGAGAAAGAAAAGAATAAGCTTTCGGGATGTATATGCGTCCGTGAGACAGATTTTCCTGCTGTAGACAAGTAGCGAAAGTGTCAGAAAGAAGCGATAAAAAAAATGTGGTGAGACTATGTGCAAAAGGCTACTCTGAGAAGGCCGCTCATGCATAACTGGTTACGATGTGGAGGACGACTCTCCGACTAGGGCAGTTTTAACGTCCTCGTAGTGTTTTTTTTAGTTGTTATTGCTGTTGCAGCATCTCTGTAGTGCTTATCTTTCTCAGTCTACCCTCGTCAAAGGCCCCGCCCCTCCTACTTTCACTTTCTTCACTATTCTGTCGAGAAATATTCCCCTCATGCACGTTTCGTTAAGCTTGCCGCTTGCGTGGGTACAAAACAAAAGAGAATGAAACTGTCACTTTCACGTCGCACGCATCGAGAACCATGGTTAAAAGAAAAGTAGTGCCAGTGCGATAACAAAACCGACGGTGGTGTAGTTATAAACGCTGTCTTTGCAGCGAAGGCTGTTTGAATATGCTCTGTGTTATCCTAATCTTTATGAAAAACAAGCTGCTAGTATGTCAAGGCGCCAACGAGATTGTTCTCCTGCATTAATACTTGTTTTTCCAGCACATAAGTATGTCGCTAACACTGCACTGTTAGCAAAAAAACACCCAAAAGGGTGTAAATGGCTTGTCCTCTAACGCACACCCAAAAGGAGGTTTTTTTTACTCCCGATGTATGGTGTTTTTTATTTACACCCTTATATAAGGGAGTTATTTTGGAGTATAAAGGGAGTTATTTTGGAGTGAAAAGGGAGTAAATTTTTTTACTACCAACAGAGATGAAGCCCAAAAATGGCGTCATGTTTATTTATCCTCATTCAGGCTCACTCTTACAGCAGTGACAGCGGCGGAAACGGGCAGTAGCGCTGCGGGCCGCCGGCAACCCAACTTGGGAAACTGCGCTGCCCTAATGTGACCCCGCGTCACGCATTCTTTCCGCCGTCTGCTAGCCCAGCGGCGGCGTACGCGGCAGGAGTCGTCTGCTTGTCGTCTCCTTTTGCTGTACGAGCTCGTTTCGTTGGCCATGTCCGTAGATAAAGGGATGTAACCTTATAATCAGTAGTTCCAAACTGAAAAGGAGACGCTGGGAAGTTTTCACGGTCATGCACCACGCTATATTTGACCCAAAACCAGAGCAGAAAAGATGAAAATACACCTGATGGTAGTTTGGAATGGCAGTGCTTGCTTTCATATTCGCGTCATTAAGGCTTGGATTTTAAACATCGCTGAGGAAAAATGTGGCCTTATGAGCTCAATCAAGAGCTCAGTGTTGACACTATGTTCTATCACAGTTCCATGTTCATGCAACACATTGCGAGGACTACACTGAAAAAAGCCTGTGAGAATTAGGCCTAAGCGGGGGCTTTAACGGGGTGACGACACAAACCAAGGAAAGTTAGGTATGGTTAGAGCACTGGAGGCTTCACAGGAGCAATTCAATTATGTAGCGTACTGTAGCGGAAAACGGCGAGAAGCCGATATCTTGTACCGCGGCAGGCGCCCGTGAAGGAGCAGAAGTCGGCAGAGATCCGGCGACGATGGTGACCAAGCGGTCTTCACTCACCGCCGTTATCAGACGACTGACCAGAAGCAGACGAGACGCTAGGTGGCGGGGCGGACTGCGCAAATTGGTGTTTTTTTACTCCATTTCGGCACTGGTGGAGTATTTGGCACAATTAACTCCCTTTCTAGACTGGAGTAAATTCTGGTAAATCCTCATTTTTACTCCCTTATTCCCTCATGGGAGTAAAATGGAGGACAGTCCACCTTTTTACTCCCCACTCATGGAGTAAATGTTCTCACAAATGGAGTAAAAAGGGTGGCCGCAACCCTTTTTACTCCCTTTTGGGTATATTTTTGTTTACAGTGTGGGACCTCGTGGGCTATCACTGCGCAGCTGGATAAAAGCCTCGAAGAAGTTTTTGTTTCTAAAGTAAAAAAGAAATGTAGAGATGCATTCTACTTTGTATTCGAATGCAATTTTCCTTATTTGTTTTTATTGCCAGCAATTAGACAATTTTGAGTAATCGCAGAAGGCTGCAGCAGGATGTACTATTGGGGACGTTTTAATTGATTCGAAAGCAAACAGCCCAGTTCATGAAAAATGAATTCTCGCGTGGGTAATTATTGCTCTGTAAGTACGGTGCACGCTCTTCGTAAATGTTGTTAGTAACCCCACTTGCATTTCTTCTACTTCACTCATCATTTTTTGTGTCTTCGCGTTCACGTTGGAGAAATTGCCTTGTTCGCGTTTTATTTGTCCCTGATGGTACATCACGGGGACCCACTATCACATTCTTAAGTGCCTTACGTCACTTTCTGGCCAGCTAAAGCTTTCTTTCCGGTAATAGTGACAGATTAGCCATTTAAGAACACCAATCTATCCCACTAACGTGCCCTCACTCTATCCCTTTCGTAAAGCTTGCCTGCACCAATTCTTTCTCTTTTTTTTTTCAAGATTGTATGACCCACCGATTCTAACGCACGTCTTATTTCGTCAACAGTGAGCCTCAAACTATCAAGCATGTTTCCGCCTTGCAAAATAAAGCAATCGTGCTAGGAATAGCCCCATACGACACCTTGAGATGTCATCTTGACCAGCTCGTCTAAGATAACCTCGCGGAATACAATGCTTACCTAGCTGTGATACCCGAAGGCATGACATTTAGGAATAATTTGTTTTGAGCACTAGGCAACGCTTTCGACGTGTACGTGTTATTACGACAACAAAAATGTATACTAGAATGTCAGCATTATTCGAGTTAAAGAGGGTTTGGAGAATAACTCCGAATCTTTTGTTGCGGTTTCTAAGTTGACTTCCGTGTTTAAGGAACCTTGATCAAGTGCCATCTCTTCGATTGAACCAGTGTCATCGTAATATGGGTTTCAGTTTGCGCGTACAGTCGTCAGCACGCTTAACAAGAACGCTCGATTGAGCGTCTTGCACAGATATTACAGCCCCTGAGCGCTGGGCGCTGAATCCCAGACCATGCTGATCGGTGTACTTGCGGCGACGGGAGACAGCTCGTGCCCTGCTTCCAGCCTAATATTGACTCAGACCCAGCGACCGACCCCCAGCGCCGCTAACGTCAGTGGAAGACACGCGCTCGAGTGTTCGTGTTAAGCTTGCTGACGGTGGTACGATCAATCCCTGAAACGTACACATAAGTGTTGCATCTCGCAACTAATCACGAAAATTGCACTCAACATATCGCAGATGCCTCGCGATGCACCACGTGGCAGGAGAGCTGCGAAGCTTCGTCGGCCACGTGAAGGCAGGACGAAGACAGTGCAGCAAATGAGGAACGGCAGGAGAGGAGGATTCGTGAATGACTGCGACATTGCAACTAGCGTGGAAACACAAGGACAGCGACACAAGAAACCGACGGGACAGCACGCTAGTTTCTTGTGTCGCTGTCCTTGTGTTTCCACGCTAGTTGCAATGTCGCAGTCATTAACGAATTCACACCAACTAGCCCAACTGTCTTCCATGAGAGGAGGATACAACGAGCACCGCATCTCCGCAGCCATCGTCACACAAGGGGCGGGGAAACTGAGTTTTGTGGTTGCCGGCTTCTTGAGGCGCGAGGCCACGGCGCCTCGGATTGCAAACGCGAACCGTGGCATAATCGTGACAAATTGCTCCTCCACGGCAGTCGCGGCGGGGGGTAGGGGGGGGGGGGGGGGGGGGGGAAGGTCGGGTCCCACGGCCATAAAACAACAATGGCTCCGCGAGGCTCGCGGGATCTTCTCATTTGGGAAACAAGAGAGCAGTTCTCCGCTGCCTCCCTTTTTCCCCTCCGCCTCCTCCTAATGGATACGAATGGCCCCGAGGCACTGCAGCAGGATAGTGCGCTCCGAAAGGCTCTTGCTCAGCTACGAGTCGCGGCGCGCGCGAGCGAGGGAGGGAGGAATGCCGCAAAGCGGAGCTTTTTCTGAGCATTTGTATGTGCACTGTAATTTATTCCGATGCATTCTTTCAGTTTTGTTTCTCCTTACGCGTTCCTTCCATTCTCGTGTCCTTCCCGAACTTTCTTGCTCTCGCAGACTGCGTAAAGTTTCGCAATGGGCTGGACAAAAAGTTTAAAAAGCGAGACCGGACACGAAAGGACTAAAGCTTTGGGGTTCCTGCTGTATTTTCCATCAGGAGCGGAAGAACATTAAGACTCTCCGCTCCATTTGAGAGACGCGGAGAAGCGCCGAAGCAGACCGACTTAAGGAAATGAGTGAGACCTCCCGAAATGGTTGAGCTGGACAGGATTGGGGTGAGACGGGACTAAATGAGCCGTGGAGTGGAATTAGAGCCATTGTGCTCTCCTTCTTCCTAACGGTCATCTCATCTTGTCCGCTTTGCGAATAGAAACGGCAGCATAACTGGATATGACTTCTAACGAACGTATTCAGAAGAGGCAAGAGCTGTGTATTTTTTTTTTCTAAGGTCATTTTCATGGTTATATCCTTCATGTGGATAAAACAAGTTTGTGCCCTCGTTGGCGGTGGCTCGGTGATAAGTCGGAAAAAAGACGAAGAAGTAAAGGTTTTCTTTTTTGGTTGTTGTCGCGTCTCAATGGACGTCAAATAAATTCCAAGCAACAGTGCTGTCTTCAAAACGAGCGCCCCGGTCAAATTTCCTAGTCATAACAGAAAGATTTGCCACGCGTTCTTGTGTGAAGAATCTGTAAACACGGTAAAAGGACATCCTGGCACTTCTAACAAACTTTAACGTTCATTTTCATTTTTTTTTCTTCCTCACTAATAAGGCCTTGCAATTAGGCGAAACCACCCACGCGCTGAGCTGTCAATAGAGCTCGCTTCGAATGTTTGCCTGCACTTGCAGTGAAACGCCAACGCGCATCGCGAACCTACCTTTGTCGATCCCAACTCCTGAAGCGACCCCTCTTGCCATGCCGCCAAGTGCAATTTCCTGCCGACAAGTTTTTTTGTACAGGCCTCGCTGCGCCAGTGTAGTCGGGCACATCTAGCGGTGCGCACCTAGAACCGCTCCATCACTGTTACATCACCAGCGTTGTCCCAGTTTCCAGAGCAACCATTCTAGGTTCAATCTTCGCACCATTACTGGCGGTGATAACGCCTGAGATTACGAAGAATGAATTGCTTTCATTAATGGTTTTTTTTATATATATTTCAACCAAAACAGACTAGTAACGAACACAGCGACTTCCGTGTGGGCAGAGTGTGGGTGTAGTCACTCAATAGGCTTGTCTGTTTTGACGGGTTTCTCCTTTCTTGCCGAACGTCATCCGCAGTTCGTGGCAGACTTTTCCGGCGAAACGGCCCCGCTAATAGCGTAGTTTCACCAGCAGCCCTCTGCCGCGCCGGCTGCGCCTCCTGTCGCCGCAGGACGTGCACTAATTGAGCTGTTGCGGAACGCATACTCACGCCGACCATTTTCGGAGGAACACGGCGGATGGAAATAGCTTTCCGTCGGAAGTCAGGCGTTGCAAAATATATAAGGCACCATTGGCGCCGAAAATGCTACTAGTCATTTTTTCAGTTATTAAAAAGGTCTATTTACAGAATTCAAGTATAGGTACAGAATAACAAACAGACTGGAAATAGGCTCGCACCATCGTCAGCTGCCGATACAGCCGATCATCGACTAAAAATACGAAAGCAACAATAGGAATTTGGAATGTATAAAGAGCGACTGACGACAGCGTTTAATCAACAAATAAATTCTTGCACTTATAGGCATCGACGCTCAGCATTTTAGTTATAATAATAAAAAATGAATAATAAATAAAGTTAGAGATGAAGGAATTGTTAGGAAGGTTGCGTGTTCGAATCACATCCTACTAACCTAATAACAAGTGCGGCGTAACCATTTTTCATGTATTTCCGAATGCATTTACAAGGCCAGCGTTCGGCATTTAAGAAAGCATGGCTACGCACAGTGCGGCGCAGGAACGAATGCGCGTGCCAGACTTGTGCGGCATGGAGTGGGAGTAAAAGCTCCATCGCCGGGCGACAAAGATGATGTTTTAATGCAGTGAAATTGACAGCAAGCTCAGTCATGTGTCTCCGCCATTTTGGGCGTGGCAAGGACTTCGATGTTAGAGTTGTACACGTTCTCCTCGATCATTCGCCAAGCTAATTCAATTCTTTAACAGCAATTCACGTGCTCACTCGGCATGTTGGAAAAGTCACGCAACGGTTCTGCACTGCCTCTCTTTTACGGCCTGCGCATCACGAACGACGCAGCTGTTATGCTAATGTACTACACTGTTGAAGTTTTTGCTCCCAACAGAGTGCCCTATCCTCGGAGCTATTGCAGAGACGCGTTTCCCGGCATATTTCTTGAAGCGAACCTAAAGTGTCCGCCGACAAAGATGGAGCAGGCAGCCTCTGGCACCATTCACTGCAAAATTTACACCTGCAGGCCAGTTTGTTCGAAATTTCAACCGGCGCACAGTCACATCTTCAGTTAATAGAGTGGGTCTGAACTTTGTTCATGGCATATTTGTGCGCCTGAGTTTTTCGGCGCAATCTTATTAATTTAAGGCGCTGATAAATCGGCCTAGTTAAATTATTTCCTTCAGTTACTTCTTTTTATTTTTGGAGTTTAAGGGCCAGAAATGTCGAATAGTTGGTTGTTACCGCTGCCTGGGCTTTGCAGTGTTAACTTCGACGCAGTGTTAATGTTCTCTATCATTAACGGATCTTCCAGCCTTCCCGATGTATTAGCGTCTACAAAAGGATTCTTGTAACTAACTCTGCATCGGCACTCAACTAACCAGGGGTTCTCGTTCTTTACGCAACTGTTCGTTCCTCTTCGCTCGTGGTCCTTTCTGCAAAGGCAAAATTTAGAAACGAGAACAAAGAACGCGCAATACAAACAAAAACACGCGGGTCTCCTAAGCGACAACTTCTCAATGTCCGGAAATCAGTCGTAACTCCCGACTGCTGAGGCAACTACTAAGTCAACGACAGCGGCAGTAGCATTGATAACAGCAGCCGACAACGAGCGACAACAAGAAACACTCTACACGCCAAGTGGAGTCGCGGCACAGCATGTGTACGGAGCTGGGACCCCGGCCTCGCTCAGCGAGGTGGTGTCAAGGCGTGAAAGCTTTTCCGTGTTGAATGCCTTGGGCCCCCTCGAGCACAGAGGCAGCTCTTGCCTGGCTCCGTCCGTTTGTTTCGCAGCCCTTCGCGCGCCCATCTGGGGCCACGACGTCGCGACGAATTCTTCCTGATGACAGGCGCGGGCCAAGGACTACGCTGACTCGGACGCGCATATACCACAGCCGGTGACAGACCTTGCTTGTCCGCTACCAGCCCTAACATACCAGTTAGCAGTAACCAGTAATAAGGAAGCATAAGAATGAATCGAGAATAGCATTACTATAAAACATAATTCCTAGTCGCATGGCGTCTCTGCGGGGCTTTAGGAGCAATGGCTCCCATTCATTAACACATTCATTAACTATTCATTAACACAACGTACCGCAGCTTTGTTTCCTCGTGCAAACGCGCGGGGCGACATTGCGCGACGAAACACATATATCCTCTCACTCGTCACTCTGATATCTGATATCTGGGGGCCGAATTGTTTCCCTCTTCTTTGCTCGATTCGTTATTTTGCTCCCTTTCCATTGGTCAGCCCCGGCTTTGATACCAGAGTCGGCGAATGCTTGTTCCGCTGTCATGTACGGTGTCACAGGTCGCAACTGCCATTGGTTGAAGAGAAAAATAATAGATTTTAAAAGTTGCAGGGGGCACTTAAGACTACTTACGTGCTGTGAAGGCAAAGCATGAATTGCTTAATTTTTATTTAATCCTTCCTTTCTAATGACATCCCTACTCATCAGCATGCAGTCGTAAGGTAATGCACACTCTAGGTTCGCCTTTATTCTCCAAGAAGCAACGCGGTTACTTAGGTGTATCGTGTTATGCATCGCGCTGATTTTCCACAGTTTTCCTAATGTCTGTAAGTACATAGTTCATGTACGTAAAACATTGCAACGATGAAAAAAACACCATGTTAGAAAAACAACTGGCAGTGGCTTAGCTCAGCTAGGTTAGGATATACGTAGCGAAAGCAGTTTCGTCTACTGACATTTCGGTAGCGACACGCCGTCGTTGTCATTCAGCAGCTTGACGGCGTCTCTTCGCGAGACGTTCCTCTCGTTCTTCGGGCGCCTCGGCCCCCCGCTTAGCCTTTCTCACCTCGTTTTCACGCTGTCGGCCGGCCTTGTACCATGCGAGCAGTTCTGGATCGGAAGACTCAATTTCAAGCAGCCTGTACTGCTGCCGTGACCAGCAGGGCCGATCTCCTTCTTCCATGGTGCGCGTCTGAGGAACGAGCGCATCGCTTCCGGCTTATATCCCAGCTGCGGGGCGCGAATCTGCGCATGCGCAGTGCGGCGCAGCGGCTGCGTTGCCATGGTTGCCATGGTACTGGTTGCCATGGTAACAGCGCGTGCGCAGTAGTGGCCTTTGGCAGGCACCGCGAAATGCGCTTCTGCTAGCCTAGTGTAGCTTTCGCTACAAAACGGTTTTGCGGCCTACTGGTTGCGTGCTGTCCTAGCAGTCTGACGGTTCTTGGTTCAACTCCACCCAACCTTCGGAAGAAATTGCTTGTGACGTCATCGGGAGTTTTCTGAACCACTTTACCTGAACGCCGATAACGACGCCGAGTTTCGTTGCTGATGGATCATATAAGACTTTCGCCTTAATATACATATCTACGAAATCGGCCGATGCTTTCTCAGCTGTCTTCAATGTTGACCGCCATCGTGGCGTGATTTACAAGATGATGACCAAAGAAGAGAGAGGGTCGGCTATGTATTGGCCTAATCAACAACAGAAAGGGAGAGCCGGTGGAAGTAATTCAATATAAAGGTATTTGTCATTGCTTTTGGCTGAACATTTTTATAAGCATAAGGTTCGCTATGATTTCTGTTATCAGTATATTCCGCATATAAGTGCATTAACCCGTTAACGCCATCGCGTCTTAACGCCGAGGCGTCCCCTCCCGTTTCTTTTTTTAATTTAATTGCTGGAAACGTAAAGGCATGCTTTAAACTAAACAAGGGAATAACTACCGTTAACCTCGAAGGGAAGCCAAGGGGCTGCAAAGGGAAAGTGTATAACTTTGTCAAATCTTGTTAGTTAAAAAAAGATCTACTGTGGCCTGAGGATTCAACCGCGGACCAACGCCACACGGAGCAGTCAGTCTACCTACTGGAGAAACAAAAATGGGTAGTGTTTGGTAAAGAGAGGCCAAATAAATCAACCCTGCAAAACGTGAACGATGCTAATCCAAGCGTTTAGGGCAATCTCAAAAGTTTACAAAGGTGTATATTCTTCTTTTGTAGCACTGCACGCTATGCGATGCCATAAAGTGTAACCTGTGCAGTGAGGGCTACGGCGGCTGTGCAGCCACTATAGGTATTTCTAAGTACCTTTGCATATGCTTCTTGTGCACTCTAGTTGCGTAATGCCTGCATGTCTGCTGATGTATCGGTTCACTCAAATGTTTTCTTGTGAAATACGAAGGGTGTATACCAACAGTAGCCTTACGAAGCTATGCGGTGTTTCGGTTGACTGAAGTCTGAAGTAGCTCTAATTCTATTATCAATTACCTCTGTAAATACCATGCAGGCAATTGACAGCAACTTGATCGGTCTGTAGTTCTTCACGTACTTGACGTCTCCTTTCTTATGAATTAAGATCATGATAGCGTTTTTTTTTTTTAATCCAGTGCACTCGAGGTTGTGAGGCATTGCGTATGCATGCCTCAAAACCTCGTATTCGGGTAAAACCCAGTTTCACTGGTTATTCCGCCCCGAACAGATTTGTCAGGAAATTCGCCTTCAGGAAAATCTAACTCGCCAAAAAAACACGAACTGAAAGCACCACACAGGAACTCGCCCATGTCTTCTATACTTATTTTACAGCGATTTTCTCAGTTTTTTGTTACTATTGCAATCCTCTTTTAACGCTTATTTTCCATAGCTTGACTTAACCGGAAGATCAAGTTGAAAAGCACGTTTTAAAAGCCAGAAGCCCGAAGAGAGGTACTTTACGGGCGTCTTGCTAGCATAACTGTGTGAGAGTTTCCCACGCTGACGACTTCTTGTCCCGAGGCTGTGAGAAAGAGGAAATGCAGCGGGGTCCTCCGAGGCTGCTATGCGTTAAAATAGTCGCCTTAAAGTTGAATGGGGACTTTCGCAGTATACAGACAAAAACAGATAGGTCTAGCACAGACGTGGAGCTAAGGCACATGGGTACGGTAACGTACGCTGCGAAATAACTAGTAAAAATAAAAACAAGAAGTAATGACTGTTTTGAATTAGAGTTTCTTCATGCAACCTCTCATTTATATGTGTCTGAAAAAAAAAACGCAAGCAAAAGCACATACCGCCCCATGCACCACTCGAAAACGAGCGCTAACGGTCAGTTATCATTGCTAGAAAAAAATAACACGAAAAAGCCCAGAATTATGAAGCTTTTTGTCCAGGTCCCCGATTTGTACCCGAATATGAACCCGAAAAATAGCCCCTAATTTTTGTGCGCCGAAATACAAAAAAAAAATTAAACCTGATAAAGAAGGGCTCTACGTATGCAGAGCGGCTAGTTTTTCCAGCAAATTATCCCCATCGTCCTTAACACATCCACAGTTACCTGATCCTCACCAGCCACTTCCCGCCTTTGCATTGTTTGTAAGGCTTTCTTTATTCCCCCCTTTCTTTACAAGCGGGGTGTCCAATTCCTCCATTCTACTGCCTCTGTCATTATCATCCCGATCATTCCGGCTTCTATATAGATCTGTGTAGAGTTCCTAGGTTATTTTAGCTGACTTATCCATATTTATAGTGGATGACATAACCCTCATTGTTCCTTAGTGCGTACATCTGATATTCCCTATGCCTAGTTTCCTCTTGACCGCATTTCGGCAACCTCCGTTCTTTGGAGCATGCTCGATTCTTTCCATATCAAACTTCATCATGTTGCGCTTACTGATTAGCTTGGACACTTCTGCCAGTTCTATTCTATCTAAAGTGTCAGGGGTTTTTGTGCTATGGCGTTTCTTAATCGGATATTTCGTCTCCTGAGAGTGTTTTGCATTATACTTTCTAGCAACACTACCCCCGTACTTCTAGTGTGCACTCTGTAATTATATTTGAGAGATTATCATTCGTCGCTTGAACACTCGACATCCTCAGGGAAACCTCAGTGTCTGTTCTGCCGTGAGACACTGAATTCCACTGGCTCTTTGATAGGCCTCTTGCTTACGAACTTCTTCCGTTACCTCTTTAAATCTAGGCTAATGGTCCCTATGATCACTATATCTCACCTTGACAGGCGCTTCCATATCCTGCGCCATACCAGGGTGAGGGCAGAAAACGAAGTCTACTTCATTTTTAGCTTCGCCGTTAAGGCTGTTCCAACTCCATTTTCGATTCTACCATTCGTGGAAGAAGGTATTCATGATCCGTTGACTATTTCGTTCAGCCTACTCTACTAATACCTCCATTCTGGGGAGAAAAAAAATGAACGATAAAATTAGGCACCTTGTTTCCGAGCTTGGTTCGTGCGGAGACAAATGAACTGGCAGAGCAGAGGAGACGCAAGGGAAAGAAAGAACACCCGGTTCTTGGGACGCTGTCCAAGCTTTCCCAAACAGAATCATCTTGTGTGCGTCTATTGCGCGAGTTATTTTCGCGCTGCCGGCCCCTTTGTTTTGGGGAGCGGACGGAGAAGGTTGCCGCCCCTAGTTTATTAACGGAGATCCGGCGTCCCTCCTGTCGTATCAAGAGCGGTCCCTCTCTTCCCGCAGCCCGTCAAGAGAAGGAACTTTCTCGTTACTGGCTCTTCACTGTTTCATGATGTGCCATCCTGACTGGCGATGAAAGGAAAGGAGATTGTCTTAGGTGCGCAAAAAGAAATGACGGCGCGCTGTCGACACAACTGTCCCCTGCTTGCCCTAACAACGTCGAGCCTTCCTTCTGTTGGATCTGCTGTCGATGCCACCTCTGTGCCTCTGCTGTACTGCGGGCACATTGTTCCTTAATTGGACAGTAAGCCACAAAGTTTTTCTCCCTTTATCTCCTGATGCAGGGATGGATTTATGGGCGATTCCGTAAATCCCCACTACCATAACAGGCAAGAAGTTTTCAAAGGGAAAACAGCATTCGGCTCCCCCCCCCCCCTTTTTTTTTTCTAGACGTAGTTCTGGAAATTGATTGCGCAAATAGGAACGCCAGCAAACCAAACTCTCCAAGAGTTCCCGCAAATCCGCCCCAGATACAGTCATTCATGATTGCACTGGAACGCCAATCCCGAAATGCATAAGCATTCCGCACTTGTTCGTCCTGCAGTCCTACAGCCCGATAGGTTTCGAAGTCTTCAGTGCGCGCGGCCCATCGCACAGTCTTCTCATCTGCCTTCGTTTCGAAAGCCGTTAATCCCGTTCACTCAGTATACCCACTTTGGTGACATTCTACGCACCCCTCCAATTACACCACGCATTCCTTTACCAATTCTTGAGCCCAGCACATGCCCACACAAGCATGCAAACTCAATCACAGAGCAAAGTTGAAGAGAAGGAACGCCGTTGCTCTATCCTTCCTCCGTGACGCCGTACAATAGCTCGGCGCGGTGTGTTCTCGCGGCCCCCTACCCCGCGTTAACGTGGCCCCTGCTGGCGTCATTAGACACCTTTAACATACCGTGTACCTTGCTACCGGTACCAATACCGGAGTATCAGGAGCCCACCTACCACCGGTGAGCACGCGCTGATTGATCCCGATGCTACATGCACGCGCGCAGCTGCCGGGTTCCTGGCGCCATCTAGCGCCGTCAAGGAGTTTTGCGCATGCGCATTCACTGCTCGCGGGCTCCCGGTAATCTGGTACCGGTAACACGGTACACGGTATTCTAAAGGTGTCTATTCCTGCCGGCGTTCACGGTATCTTTACATGATCGGCACATGCCGCTACTTCCTGTTGGCTGTCCCACCTGCCACAGTTCGCAGCTGCATCACTTTTCCAACCTCATCCCGCGAACTTCGGGCTCAGTTAAGACGGCGCAGGGTCCAGGGCGGGAAGGCGGCGTTATCCATCTGGTAAGGAGTCCATGTACCGTCTCTGCCAAAAGTAACCACGCAGCACGTTTTGCTTCTCAGTCATATAGTAGAGCACTAATGACAACCCTTAAATTCTTAATCACTATAAGATAAGGTGAATCCTTGTCCTCACCTTTCAAGACTGATTCAGTTTTAGGGAAACCGTAAGGGGTCCACTATACGAGTGAGAAGCAAACTATGCAGCCTGGCTGCTTTTGACAAAAACGGTACTCCCTGTACTGACACTTAAATACAGGTTAGGGAATTTTAATGTGGTTGGAATTAATCTGGATGCCTGTACTACAACGTCCCTCACATGCAAGTAGATACATGAACCTTTTACCTGGTGATCCCTTAGACACAAACCAGAGTAATGACTGAGCATGCGCACTTTGTTCCCTTGTGACTGTTACCTGCAGAGTTGCAAGCCAATCTGCGTGTTTCTGTGATATTACAAGTAATCCGATGCTTTCTGGACGAACATCGTGCTCTTAAAGGACTCTCACAGTACGCGAGTGTCCCATCAGTTCTCCACATCACACCATTTGCTTCTAAAATCGATATATCGGTGGCTAGCTGACCGACCTAGCTCGCTCTTTTTGCGAACAGAACTGCACGCGTAACGGCACATTGACGCGAATTTCACCCGCATGAATTCTAAGAGAAAAAATGCTACCTTCCGACTGTTACCCGCAACAGCGGATCATTCGCACTGTGCTGACGTCAAACCTCCGCAAGGTCACCCAAACGAAATATTTGACAGACAGGCTATGAAAACGCAACGCAGCTCAGCGGCTCGTTAGCTCAGCCTGTGCTCTTTTTCATATCCGCGCTCCTCTTATACAATGCCGACGTTACGCAAATGGCGAAAGCGGGCGGCGCTGACAGAACTATTGCCCGCTGAACTTCTCAGTCAAGGCTGCAATATATTGTTTCGGCGCGTGCACATACTTCACGGCGATACCCTGTTCAGGGGCCGCACACCGCAGTGACATTCTGTGGCGCATTCCTTGCATCACGCAAACTCATATTCCCATCCTCTTCCAACGTGCCCGAACTTCGCAGCGCCTGCTTGTGCAAAGTTGGTTGCGGCATCGCCGGCGTCAACTGCTCGAGAAAAGAGGCCGTTATAGAGGAGGAGGAGGAGGAAAAACGTGAAAGGCTTGCTCCTCCCTATAATCGGTTCCCACCGCCAACACACGAGCGTGTTGGCGCCGATAATGGGCTCACCGATAATGGCGAGTCCGCGGCAGCCGTCAGCCCAGAAATGCGGCGTTTAATATCGGGTCTCCTGCCTCTCTTTCCTTCTTCCCCAAAGCAATACTTCTTCTCCTCTCTCATATCCTACGCACCGCCCTTCTCCACGGACTCGGATTCTAACCCTTTCGCCATCCCTGGCAGAAAACTTGGCCGCCGCTATACCACCGCTCCCTTCTTTTCATTTTTGCGTGGCTTTCGCGAGTTCCAGTGGCTTTCTTTGGTAAGTCCGTTTTATGCAGAGGAGCTTTTCGGCGTCCGAGCAGGTAGCCCGCCGCCTCGATCTTAATGCGTGCTTTCGGATGGTGAAGATATTGCAGGAGGCTAAAGAATAAATAAACGAATGCAGAGCAGAACTTACTGGCGAGAACTGCGCACAGTGAGTGAGTGAGTGAGTGTAAGTGAGTGAGTGAGTGAGTGAGTGAGTGAGTGAGTGAGTGAGTGAGTGAGTGAGTGAGTGAGTGAGTGTAAGTGAGTGAGTGAGTGAGTGAGTGAGTGAGTGAGTGAGTGAGTGAGTGAGTGAGTGAGTGAGTGAGTGAGTGAGTGAGTGAGTGAGTGAGAATGAGTGAGTGAGTGAGTGAGTGAGTGAGTGAGTGAGTGAGTGAGTGAGTGAGTGAGTGAGTGAGTGAGTGAGTGAGTGAGTGAGTGAGTGAGTGAGTGAGTGAGTGAGTGAGTGAGTGAGTGAGTGAGTGAGTGAGTGAGTGAGTGAGTGAGTGAGTGAGTGAGTGAGTGAGTGAGTGAGTGAGTGAGTGAGTGAGTGAGTGAGTGAGTGAGTGAGTGAGTGAGTGAGTGAGTGAGTGAGTGAGTGAGTGAGTGAGTGAGTGAGTGAGTGAGTGAGTGAGTGAGTGAGTGAGTGAACTCGCCTCGCTCACTAAATGTGCAACATACTCGCCTTTTTGTAATTGACCGCACGTTTTCATCTAAAAGAAGTAGGAAGCGAGCATCTTTCGCCGTATTGTGCAGAAAGTAATGTCTGTCACCGAGCGGCAGAACATTCGCCAGGGGAAAAATGCTCTCACTGAAGGAAGTATGAACCACGGTTTTATGGGATTCTGGGCTGGAGCAAAGATACTGAGGCACGGGAGTTTTTGAAAGCTTTCCACATAAGAAAGAGAGGGAGAGATTGTGTTAGTGACACCTGTGTAATCCTTTTCAAGAGCGAGATATCGTATCTTGAACCGTTTTGTTGATTGTGTGTTGTCTCGCTTCTGCGCATGCCCTGGTTTTCCTTATATTTGCTGCCTTCTCAGGGGATAAAGTTAGATGAAGTTAGCGCTTGCCCTGCGTCGTTCTTCCGCTTGTTTGTATTCGTCGACGCTACTGTTTTGGTTTCTCAAGTACTATGCAGCATCTAGCCCGAGTTGAAGTTCTAAAACAAAGGCCCCATGCCAAGCATCTCCGCCCGATCAATACGTCGTATTCTTCGCATATAAATTCACCATCGCTCTTGGCCTTTTCATTGCTAACAAGAAACCTTCAGGTTACGGAACGTCCTTTCTTTTCGACGGTAGTCAGTGAATGCTTTTTCATTTCATCGGAACAAAATGCCTGATCAGATGTATTTTCGTCCAAGTCCCGACTATGTAAACTTTATTTCTACCAGAAAAAAAATACGTGGCAGAATGAAATAAAACTTAAAATGAAGAAGCAGGTCACTGTTCTGATGAAGAGAGTAGAAGCAGCAGAGGTGACGCCCACGAGCGAGGACAGTGGCAGTCTCTAATGAATTGAGCTCCTGGCAAAACCGTAGACCACCAAAGGGAGGGCGAGGGTGGGAGTGGGAACAGGGTTATCCCGCCAGACAGATGCTGCACGCGCTGGTCAGCGCTGTCGTTGTGCTAAATCGCGTGACAGTGGCCTTGCTTGGCTATCGCGCTGCCTTCGGATCAGTGCCAGCGTTGATCCGGCTTATACGGGGTCCCCGTCAGGAGCCGTCACAAATCACACAAATTGGACTGCATCGAGAATGCCGTGGGGCCGCGTTTCCTGCCAAGAGAAAGGGAAAAGAAGAAGGAAAGAGGAAGGGCTAAAACAACATGACGCACAATCAAGGGAGCACGCCTCGTTGGGGCTGGTTGATTGGCTTAGTATTTTGATTGATTATAGCGTCTAGAGCTCCTAGACGGGCCGGACAACCTGTGCTGAAACTAGAAGGAACTTCGTTTCTTGCCTTCGATCGATTTTTCTCTGTTTCATTTTCTTTTGCTGAAGAAGGTATAAAGAAAACCGCTTCTACGAAGCTGTTCCTGTTCATTTCGATTCCTTTGCTAGGTTCAAGCTTTTTATTGTCGCTTTTCTGAAGGGTCTCCCGTTTGCTGAGCTTCCCACAGCACCCTCATTTAAACTATAGCAGCACCCCAATGGGTATGCTATTATTACTTTAAGAATGACACTTTAAGGAGATATTTGACTAACACCGTGAAATTCTACTTTTCAGCTCGCAGGAAACGTTTGTAGAATTGAGTGACGTCACTACGAAGTTATGTAATTGCTTCGCAACGCCGTTTTCTCAAATAAATTTCGTTCGTTAAGAAGTAAGCGGTCGCCCCACCACCGCACTTTATTTTTGTCTATCCCTTACTCTCTTTCGCGCAGTTGACCTATGATAGAGATGTAACTGTGTCTGTATAGAGGAGATGACGGCAGCGATGATAAAAATAATAATGGCTCGTTTTCACTACGTGCAAGTGGGTTTTTTTTTTTTTTAATTAAGAGGATGAAGGTAATGCAAGAGCTGTCTTTTTCATCCAGATTCCAAAAGAACGAAGCGTTTGCAGCTGTGGTGTGACTTCTGAAATGCTGTTAATGCTGCGCGTCATTGCGACCGTTATCACGTTCTGCCCCAAAAAAACAACTTTTTATAGTAAAACTGACATTCGAGCGAGTTGGTACACCATGTTAGAAAATTTCCAGCGCGCACAGGACAGGGACAAAGGAGATGGTTGGTTGGTTTATGGGGTTTAACGTCCCGAAGCAACTCAGGCTATGAGGGACGCCGTAGTGGAGGGCTCCGGAAATTTCGACCACCTGGGGTTCTTTAACGTGCACTGACATCGCACAGCACACGGGCCTCTAGAATTTCTTCTCCAAAGAAATTCAACCGCCGCGGCTGGCATCGAACCCACGTCTTTCGGGTCAGCAGCCGAGCACCATAACCACTGAGCCACCGCGGCGGCACTAGACAAAGAAGAGAACAACAAGCGCTGACTCGCAACTAAGCGTTTATGCGCAAACGCAGAAAATATATGCTGACAGGACAAACAAAAAACATCAAAACATATGCAATCAATTGACTAGAGAGGTATCAGAAGCCTATCATATCTACAAAAGCCAGCCTACATGTGTTAGTCACCCATCTGTTGTCCTGCATGAACGAGAATTTTCATATCTGGACGCGCCTGCGTGATTGCATAAGTTTTGATGTTTTTTTTGTTTTTCCTGTGAGCATATATTTTCTGCGTTTGCGAATAAACGCTTAGTTGCGAGTCAGCGCTTGTTGTGTTCTCTTCTTTGTCCCTGTCCTGTGTGCGCTGGAAATTTTCCAACAACTTTTTGTCTACTTTGTTTTTGGTATGGTATGGTATGGTATGGTATGGTATGGTATGGTATGGTATGGTATGGTATGGTATGGTATGGTATGGTATGGTACGGTACGGTACGGTACGGTATGGTATGGTACGGTACGGTATGGTATGGTATGGCCGGATCCGTTGGAATCTCGGTGGCCGCCGAGATCAGCGACAACTGCCAAGTACGGACACCCACAACCGCTACATCCGAGTCTCTTTCCGCTTCTGCGACGCGCAGAAAAAAAAAAAAGCAAAACCATTTTTTGTTATGCTTCTTTTAGGACGGTCCACAAATTGCGTTTTCAATCATTTTTTCGTTTCTGCACGTTTTCCACCGCCTTGGTGCGTCGGTGTTCTTCCCTTTCCCTATCCGCTGGCACCCTGCAGCTAAGGACATTGCTCGTAAAGATAAGTCGACTAGTCGAGTAGTCGAGCACTGGGAAAACGGTGAAATGTAGACACACCTTTCCTTTGCTGTTCATTAACCCTGAATGAGGTCTAAAAGTTTAGGAGTTGATTGATTGATTGATTGATTAATTCATTGATTTATTTATTTACTTATTTATTTAGTCATTGATTGATTGATTGATTGATTAATTGATTGATTGATTGATTGATTGATTGATTGATTGATTGATTGATTGATTGATTGATTGATTGATTGATTGATTGATTGATTGATTGATTGATTGATTGATTGATTGATTGATTGATTGATTGATTGATTGATTGATTGATTGATAAAAACAACGTAAACTTCATGTACAAATCTGCAACAAAGTCTGTCCGCAGTGCATCTTCAAAACCTAACGCCCGCCGCAAATCGCTATAGCTGAAAGCACTGAGACAGCCGTCTGTTGGAAGTGCAGTACAATGCGATGCCGAAGTTTGCCGAGCATCGGCGGAATAAATAGCAGAGAAAGAGACGACGAAAACGCCATCCTACGACTGCTTCGCCACATGCTATTCGTTTGCATTAATGCGCTACAACATTTTTGTTTTGTTTTTTACAGCGAGAACTGTTAAGCGCTGGTTCCTGGATTTCAAGTCGTCTTAGTAGTAGTAGTAGTAGCAGTAGTACTAGTAGTGGTTGTAGTAGTAGTAGTAGTAGTCGCTAATATTGAACATCGTTGTAAAGTACCCTGTAAAAAGTACTTTGCCACTATAACTTTATTTGTGCGGTGAAGCCAAAAGACGAAGAACCGTTGTTCAGGCCGGGTAGCCGAATAAAAAATTAAAGACATCCCACAAGAAGAAAAAAACTGAAAGACGGTTGGCGGGGAAAAAGAGGGGACGGATGAAACTATAGTTTTCTAGAAGCTTTGTGACGGAGTATTTCTCCCTGTATAAAAGCTGAGCAGCCTGGAAAGCAAGCGCGTCAAGCGGCAATTTTACAAGGCAACTTTCGTTCCCGAAGTCTGATCGAAAGCCCTCAACGGAGTAGTAGAAAGGCATATCAAGCATACAATGAAGGTTTAAGCTATTAGCGTGATCCTCGCACTAATAAAAACAAGAAGACTGAAGAAGACGTGAGCTTTCCTCCACTTCTTTTCTTATCAGGCTTACAGGGAAAACTGCACCAGTGATTGAGACCACCTATGTGGCCCATAAAAATTCCAATAGCTGTGCGTAGCAGGAGGCTGTGTCGCGAAGTCGCGATAAGGGCTGAAGAAAAGGTTTGCTGTTTAATATCTCGTTCTCGTTTCGTATGAAGGTATATCTCCTCAATGTGGTAAACACAAGGCGTTAGGGAGCATTAGTGTAACGACAAACTAGGCTTTGCTCATCCTTCTCTAAGACTTACCTCACAAAAGTTTGATCTTCGTTTTTCCTAACTAGTTATCATCACTTCAAGGTCTAAGCGCTTGTACATCGCGTTACAGTTTGTTCAACGAGCCCGCCGGCTCTCAGACGATGGCAGTCTGCGCTTATCTGCGCTTGTCCAGTGGATGAGCGCGCAAAGAGAAAACATGACAATAATTACATTACTGACATGTCTCCACTAATTAAAGAAATTCAGTTACACTTATTGGTAATTTGTAATGCAATCAATAATATCTGGGCTAGTAACTTAATGTCGTAATGAATTTATCTGGGGAAGTAACTTCGCAGCAAATGTAGCTGCGTATGAAATTCTTTGCGTTGAAATGTACGCCTGTTTCTCCCTGTGTCGGCCATGCTTTTGCCTCGCTTTTTCTTTGTCAGGCGCCTCGAAAGGAGCCTGGGCCAGCAGTCCAAGGAAGTGGCACACGTGGACGAGTGGCGACTGCGCTCGAGCATCATTCATTTACCACCTTCCTGCAAACGAGTTTTAACGGACAACTACGTATCTTCCAGCACTGCATACACTCACACCCACTCGAGACAAGCTTGTCCAGAGAGGTTCGTGGCCATGGTACGCCGTATTGCACCCATGCACAGACGCACTGCGGGCGCTTGAGCGAGTCCTTTTCCTTTAGACTGCCTCATATTGCACAGGCTTCCGGATTGTTAATATATCTCGAAAACGCTGCCAGTCCGGCCGCTGCGCCGGAAGACGAAGAGAGGAGAAAGCACGCGTAGGCGGATACATGCCCACGATTCCTGCTGCTCAGCTGACAGTTGTCTGCTAGGCTGTTCTGATTAGTGCTGCGCAGCCCCTGCCAACCATCAGGTGTGAATGGCAGAGAGCCACGCGATCTTCTTTTTGATGTCATAACTCAGATATTTTTTCCCGCACTTTTTTTTGTATTCCTTTTTTTTTATAAAGGGAATATTGCTCTCCCTTCGTCGTCATGCTTTTTTTATTTTATTTTTCTTTCGGGGGAGACCGGTTAAATAACAGGGCAATACAAAAGTGGGGCCGATTGCTTTGCTGGGCGCAAGCCACTGTTTCCGAGAAAACCCAGAAACTATGCGTAAAGTTTATTAGACGTATCGGGCCGCACTGTATAGATGTAAATTGTTCGTGTCATGACCAATCGCCAAAAAAGCAATAGCTAGCTTAAAACAAAGGCCTTAAGCCCACAGGGCATAGCTGTGCATCCCACTTGCCCTGAAAATTTCAACTTTAGTTACGGATGAACCTCACTCGTTGCCTTCTTTCTGCCCTCGGTTGGCCTATAACCATTAAAATTTATCAATGCCCAATCATCATGCATACTTCAATAGGTATAGTTCTTTGTGATGAGAGCGTAGTAACTTTTATACGAGAAAAAAAAAAGGAATTTGGGGGGAAAAAAAGATGCCCAGGCTTAGCTTGGTTAAGCCAAGAATGCGTTGCATATTGCGCGGTCTTTTTGCGCGAGGTATTGCTTGGCGGCACTCGATTTTCTCAGCAGCTTTTCCTCCGTGACGTATGGATGGATGGATGGATGGATGGATGGATAGGAGCGCCCCCTTTGAAACGGGGCGGTGTCAACCGCCACCATGCTCAGCCGTTCTTTTTTTTTTTTGTTTTCTTTTCTTTTTTTGTTTTTTATTTATTTTTAGTGGTTTGGTGACGTCACGTCACGTGGTTTGGTGGCTGCCCGGCCGCGCCCAAGGGCTGAACTGAGTGATTGCAATATGCTACGTATAAAAATAAATTTTTGGTTGAAGACTTGACCTCTTCGCCAGAGCTTGTGCATATTGCATCCAATATCAGCCAATGGCAAGGGATGGTCGCCAACCACCCCATGGCTGTGTCGCTTGCCACAGACGCTTGAAAGCCACGAATATGCCTGACTGACCACTGACAGAGGACCTAATGGACGCGAAATAGACAACCAAGAATGGACAGCTTGCAGAATACGGTCCTTGTCCAGCGAGTGGAGACAGCAAAAGCCGCTTATGGTTATGGGGCCGTGGACTAAGGGCACCACCAAGTAAGACGTCGGAGACTCCTTTACTTTGAATAAACGTTTTTACCGCCCCCGCCACTCCCTGTGTGTCGTGATTGCTGTCTCAAGGTACGAGCACACCTGGGGCGGTTCTATAATCTCCGGCTAACTTGTTGTACATACATGAAACGTGGCGTAACTGTCTACGTTCATGTAATAATGCCAATATTACTGCCACAAAGTTTGTCATCAGCTTAAACATCTCGCCTGCTGCATTGTCAATAAGCACGCTAGTCTTCACGAGGGTTGAATCAGCCACCTAGTCCACGCATTAGCCCTTCCTAGAATTCTCTATATACACAGTTTCATGTCTGATTTTAACCGGTCACCAGACATCAGATTGAGGTTGCTCTTCATACACTATATAAAACCACCCTCAACGCTTATACACGTTCAGTGAGAGCCTCAACAACAGCAACAACAACGACATCATCATCGAGACCGGTAGATGGCCCGTCTTTCTGGCACAAAACAGGGGCTCACTGGATCCTTCAGCAAGCGCTGCTCTCAATCCCATCGATCTCCCCATTATTGCCGCACCCACCCCCTCCCTTGCCCGCTCCCAGACAACCTCTGCACCGCCCCCATTCCAAAACACGCTGCAGCCGACGTCAACCCGGGAAGACGCGCTGCTCGCGTTACCCGCCACACTTATCCCCTTTCTTCGACGATCGTCTACACTCTACAGCCTACACACGAGCTTCACGAGCTCATGTCGAAGCTGCGCTGCTTACTCCATTGCGCGTGACATCTAGATGGGGACATATAACCTGGGTCTTTGCATTGATTCCCTTCCTACAGCTAAGCTCGAAACTCTCCACACAAGCCCTCACTAAACCCTCCGTATATGTACATGTACAAATACTGATGCAAGCTATACGCGCAATTCATTTGGGTCGCACTCCAGCAGAACTCAGAGATGGTCTACAAGAGGCTTTTACCAAACTTCGTCCCCACACAGTCCCACTGAGGTGGATCCTCGGTCACGCTGGGCAGGCATTGAAGTCATGGTGCATCGCCTCGCCCGCGAACTTCAACACCGCGATCCACTGCACTTATCCACCAACATGGGACACTACTCTTAATTAAAAACACGAAATAAATCTTCACTACGACAACATTAGAGAATATCTTCGTACCCTTCCTGTTCCTGACGAATCTCTCACCACACCGCGGGGTAGTCATAGTCGATGTCCAGTTGAGTTCCAGTTGGAACCAAGTGGGAACTTGTTTCTTAAATCATTTTTACCAGTTAGGATTTTCACCTGGGGCCCCAAACGCATTCTTCGACGCATCTACTTAAGTACACTCCTAACAACGTCTCTTCTTTCCTCTACCGCCTCAGACCGTCCCGAGCATGTGCAACTGCCCCGAACCCTATATGCTATCATAAACATTCCATATCTCTCGTGTTCCGTTGCCCTTCAATCCCTTCAGTACCTACCTGCACCCCTCGCCCCCAGCATGGCGGGCCTAGCTGATCTCGGACCAACTGACACCACCGACTTTGACGACCTTGTGCAGCGCATGATGGTCCTTGTCGTCGTTTTGTTGGCCTTTTATTTATTTATTTATTTATTTATTTATTTGCAGCAGCAGCAGCACGTGCCAGTGTAGTGTCAACACTGAAGGGCTGGCCAGGGTTCACTGCAGAGCTCCCCAAAACACATATTTAAAATCTACCTATACAAAATGTCCATAAGCGTATCAGTGCAGTAGGAAAGGAGAATTAAAAAAAATTAGCAAAGCAGAAATTATTCGGAACGAGGCTTGACAGTACCTTGGATGACAGCGCTTTGTTTTCCTCCGCACTTGCCGTGGCACTCCGCGAGTGAGCACGAGGCCGTAGCAGCCGTAGGTTCAAACTCGAACGCAGCGGTCGCATGTCGAAGGAGACTGTATTAAAAAAAAGAAGAAGTCCGCGACTTACGACTCACCTCAAGGCCACTCTCTAAGCCTCAGCACATAAAAATAAGCGACTCACTGTTTAGATACCATCTACGAATTATGCTCTTTGTTGCGTTTTGCTATGAAACTAACAACACATGTAGCATTAATTACTGAAGACAGTAGTGTCAAAGTTGCACCGCTTTGAGGCCTACCAAAAAGCAGACCCATTTTTGCTGAGTGCTGAGATGGCTACGAACGCCTCCAGCAGCAGACGACGCGTGCGTCTCGATAACAGCGCCGTCATTGCCCCCAAAAAAATTATAAACTGCATGTTGTACTTGTACCATTGTAATTTTCTGGCTTTACAAATTGATGTTATTGAAATTTTAGCTAGAATTAATTTTTTGAAGAATAATTTTGCTAATAACACAGTAATGCGTTGACCGCTTTAGAGTCGTCGTGATCCAATCCGAAACAACTTGATAGAATCCAGACCAAAACGCGGAATTGTGCCACAGTTTAGGTTCACAGGCATGTTACTGCTTCCCGCTGCTAGAATTTTGTAACGTGGCTTTACTGCGCTAGAAAATGTCATCGGATGGTTCATCAGACTGGTCCAGAGTGTATTTCTGTTGATCAGTTCATTACCTAGCCAACTGCGCTTGTGTGCGTTTCGGTCACCTCGTTGCAACTTTCCGGAAATAATCATCGCCCTTTTGGTATGTTGTCATGCATGGTTAATTTTACATGTCGCATTACTAAGATGTTTTTCTTTATTTTTCGCCCCTAAATGCGCTCGTCTTCTTATTTCAGGATATTGTTTTCGATTTCACTCAGGTGAAAATGTTGATTGTGGCGCGTACCGTAGCTGCAAGGCATGTAAACATCCCTACAACTCCACACGCGCACCCTTACGTGAGGTTCGGACATGCTAATGAGATACATTTACAGTATTGTGGCCGATTGCTGTCGGTGAATTTGAGACGTTAGTGATAACAAAGGACTTAGGCGATCAACACCTGAATACGTCAAGCTGTTCGCGTGGCAGGCTGTCAGTTGTAACTGGGGCGGTTGTTTTGCTCATGTTTTGAAGCCGAGAGGTTGACCTTTCTGTATGCGTCGAGTGAAATATTGTAATGTCTGTGTTGCAGCGCAAACAATTTGCCGTATGGGCAAGTGTTTGTCAACCTTTATGTGTGCAGTGCTCTAACGATCGTCGTGCGTCTTCAGCACGGGTGTGATGAAAGCATTAGCGGACTGCTTGAAGCGCATACACAGAAGTCCTCTGAGGAGCGATGGTGAAAAGCAACATAACTTTTTTCGCGTACGCGTCGGTGGGCCTAAAACAAATGAGTACCTTAAAGCCCTAAAACCTTCCACTCCTGCAGGTAGGCAGAAGCTGTCTCCGACGTCATGACGCAGCGCCGGCTGCCGAGCACGGCGGCGGCGGCGCGCGAAGTCAAAACTGGCCCGGCCACCACGGTGGCAGACAACCAACTCATGGGCGAAGAACACTGCAGCCTGCAAGTCGCCTTCGAGGAACTCCAGTGTCACCTGAGGCAGTCGCGCGACGAGATTGCTCGGCTCGAGCGAGTTAAGGCCAAGCTCAGGGCCGAGGTCGACGCCAAGACCATCAGCTTGGGGTACCTGCAACAGAAACTGGACAAGCGCGACCAGGAGGCAGAGGAGTTGAGGTTGAAGGTACATACATAGAGTACCTGTTGCCACACTTGGTTCTGAATGCACACTAGTTCTGCTGGCATGCTCGAGTTGTGAATTATGTGCAAAACTGCGGATAGGGTTGCTTTCAAAAGCAATCAAGCAAAAATGCTCAGAACCACCATAATTTTGATCCAGCATGCACACTTAATTGGCCGTATATTTATCAGCTTCTAAATTACCCAGCATATATATGTTGTGGTTGTTGAAAACATGAAAAGGTAGTCTTCCAATGCCTTGTTGTCTCTTAGAAAGCATGAATTGTAACTGCTTTAGTTAGAATATTTCGTGAGTTTGTGAAAGTGATTTTTACTTGCACTGAAGCAGTGAATACAGAAATGCATTTGGCAAATTTTTGAGTAAAGTTTCTGTGATAATAGATGCGTGTTGTAAAGGCCAGCACTACAGAAAATGATCTAGAATTATTAGTAAAAGCGTTATCAAAAAAATTTGGTATAAAAATCACAATAAAAAATTATTCATTAGGAGGGAAATTAATGTTTCATTATATTTGCTTTATTTTTGCTGAAGAATATTTACCAGTGCCATCAAATGAATAATAATCACTTGTACTTCTGTGACAATATATTCAAAGAAGATTCCTATCATAAGCATTTCTCACACCCATGTGAATAAGCCTGTGTTTCAGTGGCAAACAGAAAAATAGGTTTAATTAATGTTATGCATTCATGTTTGTTGTCAGCAATGTTCTAATGTTCTCATTTCACACCAAAGAAATGTTAAAAACTGCACCATGTGACAGCAATGCTCAGAAAAGAAAAAATCATTTATCTTTGTTTTTCAAACCTACACCATACACTCTAGGAGACGGAGATGCCATAGTTAAAGGAGTACAAACTCCCAATTTTGGTCGCAAGTTTTCTTCTTTGTAATGATGCGTAAGGCATTAGTATACATGGATTACTATGTAGTATCTACCTGCAACTGCTAAATAATTCAAAAAATTCAGGGGGCACTTTGTTGACCTAAAGTGTGGTGAGGCGAAAGCCTTAAGCGCAGTGTTGCTGCTAGCGTCACTGATGCGTTGTTAAGATGTTAAGCTTCGCCTGTAAGAGTGGAGCGCGACAGCGTCTTGAAACGCTGCCAGGGAGTCCACAGAACGCCATCGCCCGTTCGGTTTGACGGCTTGCTCGTTGGTAAATTGGTTTTTGAGCAAAGAGAATGTATCTGTCTCGCATACCTTGGTGGACACCTGAACCTCGCCGTAACTGGAAGGGAGTAAGATGGGAGTGAACGAAGACACCGTATTCACCAGACGCGCCTTTGTTTATTCCAAACCATCGAGCTGGCATGGCGGAGTGGTAGCGTGCTCGTCTCGCACTCCGGAGACCGGGGTTCGATGCTCGAGCACGACCAGTTTCTTACTCGGTTTTATTTATTTATCTTACCTGACTAGAAATGGTAATTAGGCTAATTAGGTAATTAAGCAAGTAACTCAACTCATTCCCACTTACTTGGAGCATCACTATACGATCCCTGTAATTGGTTGCATGGTTACTGGCCAAAGTACAATTGGTCCCGTTTAAAATTCGCACGCTGTGACGTCACGACCGTTTCGGCCAATTGAAAAGCGTGACATTTCTGTCGACAACTTCTGCTTACAACGATGAGGCATTAAAGGCTTCCGCCTTAAAATCAAATTTATCCCTCATGCTGTTTCGGCTTCAACAGCCGAACAACGGCTGTGGCGTCGAAGTGGTGCTTTGATCACGCAAGGCATGAAAAGACTGCGATATAATCGCTGCTTCGTCATTTTAATTCATCACAATGCTAAATCCAGCCTGTCTCAGTACCTGGAATGACCACAAATGGAGAATCAGCTGTTGTGTTGCAATTTTTGCATGCCTCACATGACCTAAACGCAACTTTGACGTCACAGAGCAGTTGAAACTAGAATAGCATGAGAGAAAAATTCGGTTATAAATTATTAAGCGGTCATAAGTGGATACCACATGGTGATCCATGTATAGTAATGTCTTTAGCATCACTGCAAGGAAGAAAAAATGACACCAAAATTAGGTGTCCATACTCCTTTAAAGATCCACGAATAATTTTTGACACCTGAGTTCTCTGAACTGCACTTTAGTCCTTGCACATGGGTTCATCTGCAGTTCACTACCATTTAAATGTGTGCATCATGGCCAGGTATTGAGCTTGGTATTCAGTGGTTATGGCATCAGAAAGCCGCAACCACTGAGCCACTTGAGAAGCTGACAAAAAGCAGCCTCACCACCCTCTATGCATGAGCACATTTTACTTAGCTCTATGATATGTGATGTGCCATGTTTGCTGGTGCTATCAGCATCTTTTCCTTTTGCTAAGAGGAAAGAACGAAACAAAAGTGTTATACTGCTTTCTCTTGCCAAACAGAACTTGTTGAAATTGAATGTTTCTTCTTTCTAATGCAGCTTGAGAATGAAACCGAGAGGAATGCTGAGCTCGCTCAGCAGCTCGCAGATGCTCAGAAGGCAAATGCTGGACACTTCGGTTCGTATGCATGGCCACATGGCACAAAGAAGAAGGCATTTCGTTACCCTGTTGAAGTGAGCACTCAAGATGCTGGCCCAGAGGATCCTTCAGTGTGGTGAGGTTTAGTGGTTGCTCTTTCTAATCTTTGCATGGGGGATCTTTGGGAATAATCTTGGTTCAAAGGGTAATGTTGAATAATATCGGTTCTTCTGACTTCACCTGTGTTGTTAAAGGGCAACTGAAGCAGTTTTAGAATTCGATTAGTTTAAGGTTGCCGAATGTGCGAAATGTGCTGGTAAAGCCTGCGAAATCGTTTTGCTCTAGCATTAGAAATGGTGGCGTAATGGCCGAATAAAGTCGTTGTCGGCGTTCAGGCTTCTCTGAAGTGCACAGCGACGGGCAGAGGCCCCGATAATGACGTCGCGTATGACGGCACTACGTTTCCAGCGAAGAAACGGTTATTCCATGGAAGAAAACCGACGCCATCGAAGGTGAAGCTCACAATGCATTGTTTGGTGCCATCTGACGACGCACAGCAGCATGCAGGCCTAAGCAGCGGACATCTGAAATTTCGGCAACAATGACGTCACTGCCGAGTTTCCTCGCACTCCTCCAGCGTAGTGAGGAGAAGCCTAAACATTGTCGCGGTTTTAATCGACGATTTTGTCACCATTTTAAATGCTAGTGCAAAAATACTTTGCATGGCTTATCTTGGAGCTTGATAGATTCGAGTTCTTGAATAACCTCGAATTCGCAAAAAACCGTTTCAGCTTCCCTTTAAAGAAGCCGTAATGTTAAGTCATTTTTGTCTGTATGTCAGGAAGTAAGTGATGCAAGACATAATTAGACGTTATAGCCATGCTCTGGAGCTCTTGTTTGCTTTTACAGATTGTAGAAATAGTGGAAAGTCTTGATACTGCCAGTCAGCACTCACACAAACTGGGCATGTTGTAATCATACCTTACATGTCATTTTCATTGTTTTGTCTTAAGGATATGCGGATACGATGGCTGCAGTTGGCAAAGGACAGGGTTAATTGCAGAGACATGGGAGAGACCTTTGCCTTGCAGTGGGCGTAGTCAGGCTGGTGATGATGTCTTAAGTTGATTGACTTAGCCAGCAGGTGGTGAATTTGAGTTGGCTTTCTCATAACGGCGGGTCTAAACGTACTTAAAAGCAGTAAATATGGCCTACAGACTCTGAAATATTTTTGAAGAAAATGTGCAACATGTGGAATCGTCCTTAGCATCCATTCAGGGCTTGTCACGTGAATAAGTGGGGCCGTTTTTATTGCTAGGTGTAGTCGTGAAGCACCACATGTATCTAGCCATAGCAGTGAGTGATACTGGGCCATCCTCCTTCCCATCTGCCGCAGTGTGTGTTCGTTTTGAACTTGGCACATTTCTTTACCTACACATAATCATGTAGCCAATTATTCAACACCCTGCAAGCAGTGTGTAAGCCATAGAAGCGAAATAATGAAATGCCTGCAGTTTTTATCAGAGCGGAATCTCATTTATTCAGACTTGTTTAATTCACAGTTTCGATTAATTTGAACATCGCATTTTTAAATAATATTCGGCCCCTTTGGAGTTCAAATTATGAAGAGTCTGCTTTACCATCCTTCTCGGAATTTGCTTTGCTCTGTGCACATTCTTCGTCATTCTGTTTAGTTCCAAGATACTTCTGTAATCTTTCACGGTGAACGAATGAACTTCAGTTCTATTACTCTGACTCCAAGAGAACCATTTTTTTCTTCTTGAAATAATATATTGTAGCTATGGAAACTTATCTACAAACATTCAGGGAGGCCTTTTGCATCTCTTTCACATATCAGTAAATTGAAGTGATAGTCATATTTTCCAGTTGCAGTGCACATTTTTTTGGGACCTCACATCACAAGTTCAGTATGTTAGTAAGTGAACTGCCATTGTAAACGTCAGTAAATTCATCTCTTCATTTAACTGCGCTACATCACAAAGTGGTTTTCCATAAACCACTTGAGGAAAAAAATGTATGCGTTCTGGACTTAAAAGGTCAAACACTGGATGAGTCCAACTCGAAAGAATCGCAGGCACATGGATTACAACTTCCAAATGCTCTTGGTCATTCCACAAGCACTTGCAAAGGCATTCTTCGTTGAAGTTTCAGAGCCTGCAACAACAGATGTGGCCCGTTTAAGCTAAGCATGCTACAAACAAGCCACCTGCTTTTCTCATTGGAGGTAGCATAGAATGTTGCAGTCATAGGTTATCTGTCATTAGCCAAAGACAGTGCAGGCATGCATTAAGCATTTAGTGGCACCACACTAGTTAGCTCCGAGTCTGCTCCGAGTCTGCTCGAGATCCGTCTCTGCAGCATTGTTATCATCCACGCCATGAGCAACATGTTACTGCTGTGTGGAGCTGAAAACAGGGGAGGTGCCACACAGTCAGCACAAGAGATGCAAGCTTATGCGAGATGCAGAAGGCAGCACTCCCAAAATTTTCTTGGTTGGATCCATGGAACTAGTACCATTGAACAGCGTTTGAAGGGAACTTTTAAATGGCTTTTGCCAATCCATTTTCTCCTAACATAATGAATGCAGCTTTGTTTTGTGGTGTGACAGCTCTCTGCAAACACAAGTGTGCAGATTACGAGCTGTAGAATTTATTCTGCATTAAAAAAAAAAAGCCAGCACACAAGAATGCTGGAGAGCTGGAGAGGACTTGGAAACACTGGAGGGAGCATAGCTGAGGAGAGAGCAGTAGCACCTGTGCTGTGCCTCAGTAAAGCCATGAAATAGCATTACAGCTGGGATTACCTGATCAACAGCTGAATTAACAAAGCTATTAGCATTTAAGAACAGTTTTTGCAGTTGTATGGAACAGTTTTCTAATGCTCTGCCTGTTTAGTTGGCTGTTGTGATTAGGCAGCACATGGGTTCTGGCAAACATATGCGCACCATTCTTACACGCATGAGTTTGTGAACCCTTCCCCAGATTTTATGTCATTCTATTGAGACAGGAGCAGTGACAACAGGACAGTGAAAGAGGTATTCAGCAACTGCTACCATTTGTGGCCCAAGTGAAAGCTGCGCTCCAGCTTGCTGGCTATGCTGAACAGCTTTCGAGTTGTAAAGGCTTGTTTTTATATTTTGACGAAATGAAAATAATTACCATTGACTGCATCCATCAGGTCTAGTTCATAGTCATCTCATGCATGTTGTCGGCTGTAATGCTATTTGTGACCACAGTAAGGGCTCGAGAGATTGAGAAAGACTGCACTCTCCTTAAGTAATGAACATGACAGTCTTTCCACTCTTGATCAGGAGGGCTGAGTTTGTTTGTTTCCATTTTACAGGACACTGGATGGCATGTCACAGTTGCTGATGGCCCGAATGCAACAGGAGATGAAGAGCTTGGAAGATCTGGGGAGAGAAGTGATTGAGGACCTTCCAGCGAGTAATAGCACAAGGGCGCCCTCACGTGGCCAAGGCCGGCCACTGACTGTTGTCGAAGGAGAAGCGGGAACCGACGAAGACAGCGGAAGACAGCAGCAAGGTGGCGACGTGCAAGTGGCAATGCAGCGTATCGCCTCATTGACCACACAGCTGAACACTGCCAGAGAGAAACTGATGGGCCAGAGGGCAGCTCTTCTGTCCACACTTGCAAGGCTCAGAGGTAAGTAATAGTAGTGCATGCACTCATTTTGTTCGACTTCTTATTCCGATGAGTTACCAGACGTGAAGGTATAGTCAGTGCCAGACTTATGTAGAGCATTTGAGTGAGGAATTATGTGAGGAATTACGTCTATCTAGATCGAGCTGTAATTTGAACTGCATCACATTCTTGAGCAATGCAGGCATAGGCCAGCTGAAAAAAATTTGCCTCCTCTATTTCGATGTTGAAGTATGCATCGATATGTTCATGCCCGAATGACTGTGCGCTATCGGAGAGTCAATAAATGCATGAAATCAGCTCTACATTTTGATCAGAGACAACAAAGACTCTGACCCATATCTTAATTTAAATGCAAATCCCCTATGAAGATTTGTGAAAAATAAGCAGCGCAGTAAGCAAAAGCTGATGCACTGGTCGGCGTGCTGACACGATACCTCGTGCGGCATTTGGTGTTGTTAGAACATTGGCACAGAGTAAAAAAAGAAAACAAAAAACAAGAAGTTGAAATGTACCTTGCTCCTGCACGCATCATTGCATCCTCGCAGAGTGCATAGCGTAGTGCAGCAGTGCATGGGCATTTCACATTTTAAATGAAGCACAGCCATTTTAACCAAACAATGGGCAGTGGTTTCATTTTCGCAACCAAATCAACATGGTGGGCCTAGTTCTCGGACCACCGAGAGATGGTGGTGCGCATTTCACATACCGTCTATTGCAGCCAGTTCTTTCTTTTATCGTTTTTCAGATAACCAGCCCCAAAGGCAAGGGGAACAACGCGCCAGCCGGCCAGCCTTCAGCGGGCCCAGGCCTTCGGATGAAAGCTTTCGCGTCTATTTCACCCAGCAGCTCTCTGCCAGCAGCCCCAACATGGAGGTCTCCCCGGGCACACTGCCAGAAGAGGAGCTGGAAAGGGTGTGTCCCATCTGCGAGGTGCTGTTCCCACGGCGCATCTCTCAGGATGACTTTGAAGGTCACGTCCTGGAACACCTCTCGGGGCACGCACTAGTGCTCGATCCAGCACAGTAGGTGCCGGTGAAGAAAAGAAGGAAAGGAAGCCCGTGTTTGTCTTCTTATGTTCCGTCTATTTTGGCCCAGGCCTGCCTGCCATCACTTTTTCTTCCCCTAGAATTTATTACCCTGTAATGAACAGAGATCACAGAGGTGAGCATGGGGAGAAGTATTAATGGTAAGCATAATGCCCTCGGTGACACATGTGAATGCAGTGCAGGTGCTAAGCAAGCCATGCTTAGAAAGGCACCAAGCGATGAGTTGAAATGCACAAAACTGCCTGTGGACACGCCCCTGTTACAATTAGCAGCGCGCAAACAATGCATTTAGCTGCTTACTCTGTATGTCAATTTCAAGTGCTTTTTTTTTTATCTGGCATTAAGGGTAAAGCACCTTGATTCTACATACGTCAATGCATTGCTATCCATGGTCGCATTTGACAGGGTCAGACCGGGGGCAACACAATGGCTCCTGAAACACACCTGTTTTAGTGAGTTGAGCTTAAGTCTGTGTATATATGTGAATGTGTGATTCAGACAAGTAGCCTTTCATTGAAGCAGTGACACACATATGCACCTTTTCTTTTTTTTTTCTTTTTAAGTTCATATCACTGTATGTGTAAGGGGTCCGTTCTGTTTATATACAAAGGTGTTGCCACCCACTGCATCATACAAAATGAAATTACCATGTGTTTGACGCTTTCTTTGTTGACACATAAAACTGCCAATTAAGTTGAAATGCATTCAGAAGGGAGAGAGTGAGAGAGAAAATTTAATTTCCCACACCCAGTCCAGTGCTCCAACCAGAGGGCTCAAAGAGAAAAAAGTTCTCTCAACAGCACTTTGCATTAGAAAGCTGGCTACCATTCCACCACACGCAATAGTCGGGTGTACTCGGTTGCTAAATCTCGAATGGCAGCAGGCTCTGGCAGTCTAAAATGCATTTCAACACACTGTGCTATTATTCTGCAGGATGTCCCATGTAACATGAGCCAGTGGTTATGAAAAAAAAGCTCACATGCATTGTTTGAACTAAGTCTGCATAGTGTTACTGGCATTCGGTTTTTTACTTAATACAAACTTAAAGGTGCACTGAAGAGGATTCTGAACATGTCTTTTTGCCGCGGGAACTCGATCCACACGTTCCTAGCATTCTTAGAAACAGTAACTTATTGCCCTGTATGGCCGATTTCCCCAATTAAAACGAATTAACGTCCGGCTCCCGCCTTTTTTTTTTAAATTCTGCCTCGTACGGTGGGCGGAGTCGACCAACGCGTGGAGCGCCTTTCACCCAGTCCCGTGGAGGCTTTGCTTTTGCTTTATTTTGTTTTTTAGGTTTTCATGAATAAATAGTTTCATTCGCAGATAATATAGCCGCAAAATAAGCCCAAAGAAGTAAAAATACGCACGGACTATTTGCTACTACGGACTACTGCGTATTACTCTGCCGATGGTAGAGCGGCAAGCCGCCACGGGACTGGGTGAAAGGCGCTCCACGCGTTGGTCGACTCCGCCCACCGTACGAGGCAGAATTGAAAAAAAAAGGCGGGATCCGGACGTTAATTCGATTTAATTGGGGAAATCGGCCACACAGGGCAGTAAATCGCAGTTTCTAAGAAAGCTCGGAACGTGTAGATCGAGTTCCCGCGGCAAAAAGACAAGTTCAGATTCCTCTTCAGTGCACCTTTAACTAGTTTGAACTAGTATTATCCAGCTTTTGGTTTGCCCTTTCGGTTTGCTTCTGCCATGCTACAACTTCCCAATTAAAGACTTCCTGGTGTCTCCTGCAGTTCAGAGGTTGATAAATGCTCGAATTCATCACATCAGCATTAAGTAAAATATGCTGCAACTTGCATCACCATTGTTTGCTTCATTTGCAGATAAGATTTTTTCCTTATTTCTAACTCATGGTACACAAGACACCATGTGTGTGCTGACGTTCAGAAACTGTGTTACATCTTCTGTTAAAATTTTTCTTTGCTTCATGTGTGTGGAGGCAGTCACACTTGTCTAGAGTGTGCAGACAATGCACTGCATAGCATTGGGAGTAACATATGACCGCTGCTTTTCTTTCCTTCCACTTAATCGTAGCCGTGTAGCCACATAAGAAGCCAGCTCGCTTCTTTTAAAATCAAGCAGCTTTGTAGCTGGAGAGACCACTGCGTATCTAGGGCATTCACTTTTCCAGTTGAGCTGACCTTGGGGCCAGCGCCAGGCACCATTGAAAGCAACATAACTGACAGCTCTAAGAGTGAATTTATTCCTTTCTTGAAGTTGTGCATGCCTTGTGCATCACCCCAGCCAGATGCGACTGTCTCCGCAAAGTCAGGAGTTACAGCTGCTAGAAGCTGAGCAGCATGTCTTGATCACTTTTAGTACAGGTTTTCTTTTCACCTTACCAAAGGGAGTGCACTGCAAAGTGCTAGTGTCTGTTGGTTCATTTCTTCGGTCAAGCTGCCAGCAAGTGGAGGAGGGAAGCCATCAAAAGACAACTTAGTTTCGCTACGGGGAAAGTGTCAGCAGCCGAATCTGCATACTTACATATTTGGCCAGTAGCTGTAAACGCTTTTCTAGGGTGTACAAGTGAAATGTCACTTTGTTTTGCACATATCATTAGCATAACCCTGTATGTAATCACCTTAAGTGGGTATAAGTGGGTATAAGGTATAAGTGGGGCAAAAATATGTGAGCCCTATACTGCCTTTAGTCGAACGTCTGGGCGTCACCAAACAACTGTGGCAGTTTCTTGCAACTGCCTAGGCAAAAATGCAAGAGTGCAGGCGCTCTTGGGTTCTTTTTTCAGAGAATATGTGAAGTACGTTGCTTCAACAGATTTGTGTGTACTCAGTTACAGCTACTTTTCGTTAGCCGCTTTATCTTTAGTCTGTACTCTTTGGGTGGTTTCGCGTTCCTGTTCAACTTGGGCCACTGTATTCTCGAATCATCCGCATGAAAAACTGCACCCTAAAACGCACCACAGGTGACTAGCAGAAGACTTTCCATGCATTTTCGGGCAACTTTCAGAGGGTTCGTGGAGATATCCTTTTCCTTAAAAAGCTTGGTAAACAGAGTATCTTCCTATATTCTTCTGGTGACATCATCAACACATTAAAAACGTTCACATAGGTACTTGTTCACATACTTCTGGTTAGAATATTGCTGTTAATTTGCATAAATTATACAATGTTACCTTCCGATGCAAAATATTTATGCTGCATGGTCAATATTGTCGTATACTTGGACGTATTCGATTGTGTTATCGCTGTGTGTGGCACTGTAATCTTGGACGTCTTTTATCCAGTTTACATGCTTAATGGAGTATAAACATCAAATTCTTGGTTGCGTGTTTGCTTCTTTGTAGTGATGCTTAAGACGTTAGTATACATGGATCACCACATAATAATTGTCTGCAGCCGCTAATTAATTTATTATTGCGAAAGCAATACTAGTTGCACTTTCAGCCCATCACGTAGCGAGGCCGGTAGCTACCATATTAGCATATTGGATTGGATTGGATTGTATAACCGATGCATCACCACAAGTCTAACCACAAGCACCACCACCAGCTACACTACCAGCTGAACCATGGCGTAGCTAAGGATATTGCTTTCGCAATTGCCGGGCTTAACCAAGCTAAGCCACAGCCATTTTAATTCCTTCTCTTAGCTGTTTCATTTTTTATTTCTACAGCTGAGCGGTGGCTATGATGTCAAAGCTCAGTATAGGTCATGCGAGGCATGAAAAAAATTGCGATATAATCACTTCTTTGTCATTTTAATTAATCGCAATGCTAAACTCAGTTTGCTTCAAGAGCCGGCATCACAACTAGTGAAGAAGCAGAGATTATATTTCAGTTTTTCTCATGCCTCATTGAAACCGAACCAGGTGAGAGAAGAAAGTCAATTACAAATTATTTAGCTCTCATAGGCCAATACCATGTAATTTTTCAATGTCTTATGCACCATAACAGTGAAAAAGACATGCAACCAAAATTTGGTGTCTATCCTCCTTAAAAATAGGCAATACTTCGAAATATCAGGTAGTCCTTTTTCGCAATGCTTGCACCTGCTTTTGTTTTTCCAAGTATCATGACTTCTAATGTGCTACTAAAGAGCTGGTAGTTTGTTTTTTTCATTACATTTTTTTTATTTAAAATGTTTAGAATAAACCAGAAACTCAAGATGATAAGCTGAGGGTTTAACATCTCTGTTTTTTATTATTTTTGTTTTTGCAATTTGATTTGGTAAAATCCTCAATTTAGAGAATGTGCTTTCAATACAGAACCTATCAAGACTTTAGCGATGTTGTTTGAAAATGGTTGTGATGACAGCTGTCTGTCATAAAAGGGGGAGAGAGGTAGTGAATATTGTTGGAAACTGCAATAAAAAAAGATGTTCATGCAAACACGTTGACCTGTGCCTGTTCCCTTGAGATCTTTTGTAACAGGCTGTAATGTATGCACAGGAGAAAGAATATCCGCAGACATCCGCAATTTGTTCAATTCCATGGCTAGATTAGATGAAAGTCACATTGCCACTTTGCACAGCTTTCTTTTACTTAACCCTTTAACTACCAACTCCGAGCTCTAGTCATCATGGGAGACTGTACCGATATTGGCAAAGACAAGTAACACTCGTCCAGTCCGATGTTGCACTGCTCCCACCACCAATGACTAATTACAGTCAGCAGTTGCATTGGTTGCAACTTTCCAACACTGCGGGGTGGCAGTTATTCACGAAAAATGCATTTCGCACATTAGCGCGTCTTAAGCCTAACAGTCATTTGTGCAAAAAAGCATATGAGCCATACTTCACTACAAAATGTTTTTTTTCGAGGGGGGGGGGGGGGGTCAGTACAGAAAGGCCACACTGGTGAACCTGCATGTGGTATCGTCAGTGGCACATGCAGTAGTTGCATTATTACGGGCACCTATTACAAGCACTCAACTTCTTCTAGTTCATACATAAATGTCCAGTGAATGAACCATGTTCTGCTGTGAAGAAAGCTAAGCACTGAAAAGTATCTTTGAGCTAGGAACAAGCACTCTTACTGGTGCTTCAACTCATTTGTTTACGATGAAATTGCAGAAAACTGAATAGTAAATGCATCAGTTTAGGCAAACTTTCAGTTATCATTTGTACTTTATTTGCGTAGCTTTCAGCACAGTTCACCTGTTTGAAAACTGTCTTGTGGATCCAGTTGGTCGCCTTGTTAAACAATGCATGCATCCTTGCCATGGTGAAGCTTCGGGTATATTCTGGTGTATTAAGCAGGCATGGCAGCCAGTATCAAACCCCAGTTCCACATCTAGCAGGAGCAGTAAGATGCAAATTCACTAGGTCTGCATAGAAGTCAACTTTATCTAGTTTTTGTTCGATGCTTTGTGGCTATAGCAGATGTGCTTGGCAGCAAGAGATGTATTTAGTGGCGTGAAAATTAGACTTTGAAGGTACCCACCACTGGGTTCAAACTCCAGACAATACCGAAAAGAAACGTAACCGCTAAGAAGTAAATGGCAGTGCGGCGTAGCCCAAGAGATCTGCTCCTCCAAAAACCCTCTTGATATCAGTTTACCTGCGAAAATAGCCTAGGTAGCAGTATGTACATTTCATTTTGTCTTTTCTAGCTTACAAGGGCTTCATTTCCTCTTAAGTTAGCCCCTTTCTCATTACAATGCATTAGTCTTAATACAGGCACCCTTCACTTAGCCCTCAAGAATCCTTTTAAGACGTTCTTAGCAAGTGCTGCATGGCATTAAAAATGGGAATCGATGCAGTGACATACGTGTGGCATCTCCGTGGACTGTTGCTTTTACCACCTTCATCAGAGCTATCACCCCCATTGCTGTTTACACAGCTGTCCACCTAACCACAGCAGTCCTCCACCATTCCTAGGTGTATGAGAGACTATTAGCCGACCATTAGCCAGAACTTTAAAAAAACCATTCACAGCAATCCACAAGCTGACTCTGTATCACAGTTTTATTGCGATCTGCAGATTCGGCAGTACACTGTCATTTCCATGTCATTTACACAATGTCCTTGTAGTCGCTAGCTAGCTACATCCCCTCTAGCAGTGGTAATAAAAGCTCACTGTGACGCTGTGTTGTGTACAAATCTTGAGAAGAATGAAGTAAGTACAATTTTTACATTTTTCCCCCCCAACCCCTTCCCCAAGAACGATGAAAGGTACTGGAACACATGCAGGAGCATTTCAAACACAGCCAGAGAGGCATTCTCAAACATTAACCCCAAAAGGCAGTTTCCTTTATCTAAAAACATATGCACCAAAGACACACTGCATAAACGAGTAACTGCAAAAAAGAATAACTCAAGGCACAAATCAGACAGCACTGCTCATCATTATAGTACAAACAATCTACAGTGGATTCAATACGCAAAAATATACGTCGATCAACACAGTTGTGCAAGTTACGCCCCCAGCGAGAAAATGTATGAACAGCAGAAAACCGGCATTCACGGCTGGTGGGCTCGCCTAGCTTGATGCAAGGCTGGCCAAAAGTAGCGCCTGCCTCGAACTAAACGAAAAAAAAAAAAAGCAAACTGATGTAAATCAAGCACTGCAGCTTAGATCACGCATTAACCATTGAACAGGCGAAAATTTCACCGCTATTTTTTTCTGCGGTCACGATGATGGCAAAAGGAGAAAAAAAAAATTCCGAGCAAAGCTTACACGTGCAATGAACAGCCTCCACATGTCTTCCTGATCAGCACAGTACAGTCCTATCCCGCAGCAGCTTTAAAAGCGAAGACACTGGGCCTCTTGTTTATTTCTACCGGGAGCCCCAAAAGCTTTAACGCAGTCTCTGAGCACAGTTAGCAAGGAGCCCCAAAAGCTTTAACGCAGTCTCTTAGCAGAGTCGGCATGGAGCCCCAAAAGCTTCAACGCAGTCTCTGAGCAGAGTCAGCAGCGGAGTTCATGCTGTCGAAAGAAGCCATTAGGAGATGCAGCAGGATTGCTTCTCAGGCACATTGCCGTCGGCCCTGTCAATCTGCTGAATCATGGTGCTGAAGATCTCAAACACACTCTGGAAAAAAAAAAGACAGAACTGGTCACATCTCGTGAAAAGCTGGAGCAAGCTGTGGTCTTAGCTACTCAATCTGAACGAACAAACGTAGCGTTTAAAACAGGACACAGAAAGATGAGGACAGGACGGGGCTACAACTGAATGAAATCGATAAACGAAAGACACATGAAATATCTCTCATGAAATATCACAACGCGGTAATGACACGTGCATTAGCACACCATCTATTTATCTAATGGAAAAAGAAAGAGACTTTCTAAGACGCACTTAATGTTTGTAAACAGTTTCATGACCGGTGGCTATTCCACGCCTTTTCATCTCTTTTTCTTTTTCTTTTACCGGTTTTTTCTAGTTTATCACAGTTTTGTCATTCTTTCAAGTTTGCGCATGCGTGTCTTTGCTCGAGAAGGGATGTGTCTTTCGTTTATCGATTTCATTCAGTTGTAAGTTGTAGCCCTGTCCTGTCCTCATCTTTCTGTGTCCTGTTTTAAACGCTACGTTTCTTCGTTCAGATTATGTATGACCAACTGGCCCCACAGTGTACTCTGTTAAACTTCATGTCTTAGCTACTGCCTGTCTACCTCTGGGGCTTAACACCTGCCGTCGTGGGATACATGCGAATACACAGCCTATGCTAAGCATGCCAGTCTTCCCTCCCCCCCACAGAGCTACAGCATAGCACAGCTCTCAACAACAGCCTGCAGTATTATCAATTCTCTGCTGAAACCGCCTTAAGTGTCATTAAACGGAAGAAATAATCATTTGTTTTGACTGCTGGCCTGGCATTCGGTTTAATATGAACTCATTTGCTCACATCCACACATTGTATACCATCCTTGATGCAACAGCGGAAGGAAAACAGGGACTTTTTTTTTATGCATTAAATGGTTACATGCGAGATCAATCAAGTTTCCAAAAGGGCACTCGCAAAATCCCGCACACCCACTAAGAAATAGTCCACACTAGCCACAAGGAAATAGGCGAAAGGAATTGGCACAGCCAAGCACAACTCAAACGTGCCTCTTAAATCCCAGAAAACTATGCAGCCCCCTCCAGAACTAATAATTTTACCAGTTGTGAGTGTCACCATAGAATCTGTGCATTAAAGGAGTATAGACACCTAATTCTGGTGGTATGTTTTATTCTCTACAAGGCCTGCCAGCCTTGATGCTGGCCGCCGGTGTCTGAAAACGCAATAGTATTGTTTGTTCAAGGTCATAGCAAGCCCTGTGGGTAGAGGTAATGACTGCGATACAAGCAAACTTCATCCGCTTTGGTGCTGCTCCTGCCTGATGCGGTTCGCCTGCCGTCTGCTAGCTAGCTCCGTTGCTGAAGGCGTCGCGGAAATCTAAAGTTTCTTTTATTATGGGGCCGGTTGACAGTAAAGGGGTGCCGGGTGTAGCGTCTTTATTTGAGTGCTGGCCAGTCCCGAAGCGCTAACAGCTGCGGCATCGATGCAAAACCGGCTAGGCTTAGCGGCGACTAGGGCAGTCAGGGAGCAGCGTTCCTGCAGGCCCCGGCGTTCCTGCAGGCAGCGTCGTTGCCGAAAGCTCCACTCTTGCACAGGCATGCTGTCGCTGCTCGAATTTAGGAGGCAGACTTTATGGCAGCATGGCTGTTTTGTATTTTTCTTGTGTGAACGGGAAGCAGGGTTGCCGTTGGTGGCTACTTTGCGCCAAATTGGCTACTTTTCGACCCCGTCTGGCGATGAAAATTTCACGCTGGCTCCTTGGCTACTTTCTGGCTACTTTGAACTTCTATTTTGGCGCATTTACTAGCCATTTTTTTCCAATTGCATATACAATAGCAAGCAAGAACAGAAAAGAACAATTATTTCCAAGCTTTGCTGTCCTCATTGCTGTCCTTGATGCGCGCGCGCCTCCTCGACGCATATATTCCTCCAACGAACTGGTGTCTGAAATACGCTAGCTGCAGAGTGTTAGCGGTGCACTTGATCGCACTTCATGTTTGACTTTCTGGCACGCAGCGGCATCGTACAAGGACACTTGCGGCGAATGCCCTTTTCAACACCTGGCGCAAGGAGCACTGAAAATTTTGACCCTTCCAATTTCTAATGCTGATTCAGAGCGCGTGTTCTCTTGTGTGAAGTTGACGAAAACAGAGATCCGTAACAAAATGAAGCTGGACTTGCTTATGGCGATACTGTGAATGAAATTTGGGCTACAACTCCAAGAAAAAACAGCATCATCGTTTAACGCTCCTGCTGGGTTGTTGAAGAGAGTGTGCCAAAATTACACCGGCAAGAATACTATCTACTCTAGATAAACTACGCGGGCTGAACTTTTATTTATTTGCAACGTACCTGATGCTTGAAGGCCGAGCAAGAGGCCCAAAATTCCGCGCTCTTTATTTACTCTGTGTTTTTGTGTTGATTCAAAATGATATTATTTATTGTTCATTAATAAAAGTTGCTTATAATATACTTGGCTACAAATATGGCGCCAAGATCAGGTGGCGTGGCTACTTTTGGCTACTTTTAGCTTCAGTTCTGGCTCTTTTTGAAAAATTCCCAACGGCAACCCTGACGGGAAGTAAGCCGAGCCTGCCGGCCTGTCGATCAGCCTGGATCCTGTCTGGATCACAAAAATGAGCTAAAGCTTGTTCTTGATATAAATAATAAACTGGTATAAGAAATTTGAACTGTATCATCTTTGAGGATCGCTGACGAATACTGAGTTGCTGGGAGAAGTAACAAATGTGCTACGAGCAAACTTTGTAGCGAAAGCTACATTGGCCACGAACTTGCGATTTCGCTGTGGCAGTGCTCCGAGGAGGCACAGAGACCGACCTTGAGCCGTTGCCTAGCAACCACCGCAGCTGGCGGACGCCGCGCGGCGTCATCCGCCAGCTTCCTCACAGTTGTGGCACAATTAAATCTCGACTGTTTTAGCTTTTTTTCGAGCGGTTATAACGAATTTTTTTGCCGTCCCGCTGACTTCGTTATAACGAGGGATTACTGTAGGTAATTCTGTGCTTCCAATAATAAAACAATTAGGCTACCAAGAAGAGTTCACACCACTCACTGGTCTGTTTCAGTAAGAACAGTCCTGCTTACGATGTGAGCAATCTGTGATAGAATGTTCGTGTAACAGCTGTTATGTTATATTTGTCTTCGTAATGACATCTTTTCACCATGAAAGCGGCATAAGATGTTGCTCACCTGATTCTGCTTTGCAGATGCCTCCAGGAAAGCTGCTTTCATGTACTCAGCAGCTTGCCTCCCTTCCTCGTAGCTAACAACCCTGTCACCAAAGGTAAGCACATCACCGAAGATAAGCACGTAAGGCAGAACTCATGCTCCCAGCAACATAATATATTTGCAAACACTTTTTAGCACCACTGATATTAATTTTGAGCAGACCCAACAGCACAAAACCATTGTGTGCTACTAACACAAGCATGACAAAAGTGAAGAAAAAAAAAGAAAAATTATGGGTGTCAATATGCAGGTGCAGTACTGAAAGAATATGCTTTCTCTCTAAAGATAACGATGCAATTTATCTTGCATTCAAATTAATTTTACGTTCACTTCTTGCAATGATATGCGATGTAACATCCCAAAGCTGCACGTGAGGGTCACCCTAGTGGACAGCTCCAGAAAGACGTCGACTACTTCGGGTTCATAAACATGCACTGACGTCGCACAACACTTTCCTTCTTTCTTTTCCTTCTAAGTAATTTTGAGAAACTACAAGTGTAGGAGCAGGAGATCAAGGTATTCAGCTGTGCCACCGTCTCGACACATCTCTCTCATCACTTGCCAGTTAAGCCATTGCAGCAGCGCTGCGACTGTGGCACAGGAGACAGCTCTCTCTTCGGCTTGGCAACTCATTGCGTGCCGACGTTTTGGCGTGGCACTCCGCCGCTGAGGTGAGACCTCATGGGAATACTTTCCACAAGGTCGTCCCGACCGGTCTAGGAGCTTCTCTCTTGCTCCAGTGTGGGCGAATGTTCGCTCGTAACCTTGCTGGCGAGTCGGACCTCAATTCCTTAGCGTATTTTTTTGCCAGCTGGCGTTGCTGTTGTTCCAACAATAAATGCCACTCTGTGTCAGCCAGTGTTGTTCCTTTGTTTCCCTCTGAGCAAAGCCCGCCGTGGCCTACATGCACCGTAGCACTAACGATCAGGGGGTGGGGTCGGCAGCTTTGAACTGTCAGCTGTGATTAAGCGGGGAAAATGTATTTGCACCCCGTATTTCAAACCCACAGGGCCTAGCACAAGCACTCTACTCATACCACTGCTTGCTTCTTCGTCTTCCTTGTCCATGACAGTACAATACAAAAGCCACAAAAATTTTGAAAAATGTAACAAAGAATGAAGTAAAAAAGCATTCACTGCCGCTTTCACTTCCTATAAAAGACTGTTAGCACTTGCTGGCACATCAAGGGCAAAAGTCACTGAGACCTCTTCGCTACCACAATCTCCATTTTCAGACGCTATGCCCCGCTGCATGTATGCACTATGAGGAACCCACTCTTACAGCTGACTGCCGCTACTGATTGTGTCACAGGCCCCCAGGATCAACCGGCTCACACGGCATTTTCGAGTGCTTTGCCACACTGCACTGATCCATTGTGGAAAAGCCGCCCTTGCGGCTGACTGCTGCTAGTCTCTTTTGCAGATGTTGCATGCCACCAGGCTCGGCCCGGACACGTTCATGCATTTCCGGATGCCTACTAAACATATACAATCAGATTGGCTAACTACTGAACATTCTTGCCAGGAAATCATATTATCCAGGAACATATTTCTATTGCTCACAATTTTCAGCACACGAGCCAGGAACATACCAACGAGGATTTACTATGTTAATGAACACTGGGGGGTAAAATTGTCCTAACTTGGAAAAAGTGGCACTCGAAACTGAATTTACAATTCAGCACAGCCTATTCCAAACACCTCTCTTGAAACAGCCTGGTATAAGTTAGAGACACAATCTGGCAGATATTTAAAAAAAATCCATGTTTATAAATCCGTGAGCATACTATGCAAAAGTATGACACAAAGCAATCAAGCTGTTTGCAACCAAAAGACAACCACAGTGTTAGTGACTGGGTTTAAATACTGTTCACCACATTTCTAGGCACTAAGTAAAAAAAAAAGCAGGAGAGAAAGAGAAGGTGGATCCCACTCCTGACTTACCTTTCAACCCTGAGGTCTACCTTGTTTCCAACAAGGACAATGGGAACACTGAAAGAAATGAGCCGGCAAATGACCATAACAAATAGTAGTTACTGTAATAGTAGTTACCTATACGCACCATGCACAACCCTCCTCCCCAAGAAGAAAAAAGAAGACAGTTACATCTCCAGCAACTCTACCAAGTGGGCGAATCCCAGCAGTACAGAAAGCTTTGAACTGCAGATGGGTTACAATTAAAAGTAACTCGGTCCAAGCAGTTCCATTACTTTACAGTTTTGTACCAATCATCTCGAAGTAGTTTAATCATTTCTTATATCATAAAAAAAGGAATCCGCCATGGCGGCTCAGTGGTTATGGCGCTCGGCTGCTGACCCAAAAGACCCGGGTTCGATCCCGGCCGCCGCGGCTGAATTTCGATGGAGGCGAAATGCTAGAGGCCCGTGTACTGTGCGATGTCAGTGCACGTTAAAGAACCCCAGGTGGTCGAAACTTCCGGCGCTCTTCACTACGGCGTCCCTCATAGCCTGAGTCACTTTGGGAGGTTAAACCCTAACAAACCATTTCTTCAAAGGGAATGTTTCCATCTAGAAATGATGTGCCCAGATTTGGGGGCAACTTCCTGCAGCTATGCCACAAATCTGAGCGTGACGCAACAGCTTGTACAAGTTCACCGTTGTGATGCACTCACGAGCCAACCACGGATGCACAGCAGCTGTCACCACCCGCTCGCAGCGTCCACAGCGCAGCCACACAAAGCTGTCCTTGAATACAGGAGATGCGATTCTGCTCTTACTACTGTTTAAGCACTGCACACCATGAGCCACTACTCAGGCTGCTTAATACGGCAAACTCAGGACTGCTGCTGCATGGAATACTGCATCAATTTCTGAACAGTTCAAAGGTTGGAGCTGACAAATGCAAAGAGGCCAAGGCCACAACTTAAGGCCTGACAAGAAGTGCAACTAAGTGTGCAACACTCGATGCTCTACTCCAAGAAAAATTCACTAAAAACGCACTAATTGGGAATAAAACAACCTTTTCTGGACCAGGACAACATTGACTTATTCCTTCACTGCCTATTGTTCCAAAAAAGCCTTAACACTTCCAATTCTGTAAAAAGCATCCCAGAACCAATAAAACAAGGTACTGCACCAGCTGCAAGCAAAGGTTTGCCGGACTACTTAGAACCAAGACAGACAAACACGCAAGCAATAGCTGACCGCCAAGCATTTGCCCTGACCCAATTACGCATTACTTCTCAAGCCTTCAACAAACAGACATCAATGAACAAGGCAAATGAATAATGATACTGTGGCCCCATTGGTGCCGATTCGTATTTTGGTGGTTATTGAGTCATCAAGCCCCCCCCCCATCTGACAATGATGTAGGCAAAGGAAGGCAGTATGCATCATAAAACTGCTCCTTTCAAAGCATCATCTAATATAATGTATTTTCCATCATATGAACTTCCGATTCTTCTGGCTCTGCTTTTTACGCCAATTACAGCAGCATCCTTAAACTGAGTCAATACCTAGCAAAGAAGGACCATAGTGACCTAGCAAATGAGTACTTACTGTACTTTTCCGGTCATGTCCAGGAGCTTCTCATAGAGTGCCCTGACAACTTCAAAACTAGATGGAAAAAAGAAAACAAAACACAACTAAATGTCTAAATTCAGAAGAAAATACACAGAATGGGCTAAAAGAAAATGTTTTCACTGCACCTCTTTGCAGAATTGATGGAGTAGACCAACACGTAACCATGAATGTCCATGGAATAGGACTGGGGAAATATGGAGTACTCATCCTGAAAAAGAAAATACAAAGAAGGTCCATGAAATTATAAGGAGATGATGTTTATGCTTCCGGGCTGCTTAAATTCCCTTTCCTGTGAAATAATGGCACACAAGAGATTATGCAAGCGAGAAATACATAAAGAATTTATGCTCAGTTCACAGCAGTCAATCTTGAAAACACTTTTTGAACCATCACGACTACTGCATTTTATAGTGCATGAAGCAAACCTATGCACTCAGGAACATTAACAAGACTAGCTTGGTGAGCATACATCCACATGGCTATAATTATTATCAGTATTATTTTCATAATTAACTGTGCCCAAAAATGCAGAGCTTACAATACTTAACAGCTTCATTGTACTATGCAAGTTGGACAACATACCTGCCCAGCTGTGTCTACAAGCTTGAGATGGTACTCTTGGCCTTTAACCTTCACAGTCTTGTGAAATGCTGGAAAGTACGGCAATTGTAGTGAGAGGTAGCCTGTTACTTCACTGTCTACAAAGCATAAATTGCGGAACACCTACTGTTTTCAATGGTAGGGTCGTAGGAATCCACAAACTGGTTCTCCACGAACTGAATCGTAAGCGACGACTTTCCTGCACGAGTCAAGGACGCACGTGATCATGCAACGTTCGCGCGCGGAGCTTCCACGCGCCCCTCCCACAACATGCGAGTTTGTCGGCGGCGAACTAGCTGTATATCATCCCTACATGCGCAGCCTTGCGTAACCAGCTTGTTGGAAATGCCTGAAAAGCGACATCCTGTTCTTCACCCCAGTAACGGCCACGCGCCGTAAATCATGCAGCTTTGCCTATCGAAACGGCTACATGGGGTGAATCACAAAAATCAGCAGCCAACAAAACGTTAAATTACAGGCCGCTTGAACCAAGAAAGAATCCCGATTTAGTGTTAAGAAGCCGCAAGCAGTTCCATGCAAAATGTAAAGGCCACGACAAACGATATGCGTTATCACTGCGCGGAACGCAAGATACTGATGTTGCTGCAATGCTGCAACCAGCGCCCAACACAGCAATAAAACGCAGATTTACCGGCGCACACAACGAAAGAATAAAGCCCTCAACGGTACGAGCATAACGCATGACGGTGACACATCAAATAAATCTGGCAAACGCTTCCATCTGTGCCAACCGCGAAGGGGACGGCGCGGCCTCGGGATTGCGATAAGGCGAAGTGGCTTAGGCTTAAAACATTACTCACCCACAGATCGGAAACCCATAATGGCAATTTTCCGGGACTTAGGAGCCATGTCGGCAGGCAGCGTCAGCCGTGGACCCACATTGACTCCAATCTCCTCGCGATGTTCAGCCCGCAGACGGTGCGGAGAAATGAATGATTAAGCGACGCAAAATGTAAACACCACGCTTGCGGCGGCACAAGTCGGAGTCTTCGCTGGTAACATTTTGCCGATTGGAATCGGCGACCGATGCACGGCTTACCTCGGGACTGTGCCCAGATCGAAAACGCGCAGCGCCGACGCGAAAAGTGCACTAGCAGATTTCGCACAGCACGTCCACAACAGTTTCAATGATTTGATGCGAGCGAGAAATTCCCAGCTATCACACCTCGTTTGAGCGCAAGTTGTGGTTTGGTTGCCAGACGAAAGAAATGGTGCGAAACACGCGCGAAAAGGACTCGAAGTACTCGAAGAGGTTGCGATGTCGTTGATGAATTATTTTAATTGCAAATATGTGAGAATAAATACTCCGCATTGTTTTCTATAAAGCACAATACTTTTTATATATACATCCATGTCATGCTTTACCCCATATGCAGTGCAATCAACTCCACATCCATATTTCAAGCGCTCTTGCGCACACAAGATATGGGCTCTCATTTCTTCTGATTAATATTTAAATTAGTATTATGTTTTAATTTGTTCTCGTCTCTCGGTGCGGTGTCATGCAAGGCAGACTATGGCATTGAGTGCAGAAAAAGGCGCGGGAACTTCAAAATAAACGGTGGCAACGCATGAGGGAAGGGATGAACTACGCTTGTGAAAAAACGAAGGGAAGAAACAAGATAATTGAGAGAATGTACAAATTGTTTGCACACGGAAGATGTTGTTGTCCTCTGTTGAAGTGGAGGAAAATGCTATGAAGGAACGGCGCAGCAAAGCTACCGCACATACTGCCGCTGGTGCCGCTGCCGCCTTGACCAATGACGAGATAAAACGACATCAATGGCTGGCTCCACGCCAAGAGTTGGGCGATGCGGTGCTGCAACCTCATAAGACTATTTTCTTCAAAGGTGCTGCCAATTTATGCCATTCATGTTACGCCCAGTGTGGCCTATTCACGCAGAACTCGTGCCTTTAAGCTATGCGGTGGGCAGTTGGCATCGGAGCACAAGCAACTCTCTCACCAAGTAATCAGAAGTGCTCATTATTTCGTTTTTATTACTTTTATTTAAGAACTGCAAACAGCAAATATATTAACTGCATGCTGTAACAAGGCATACATGCCACAGGTTGTGTTCAATGCAGTCGACGAATTACAACAATTTTACCTTCTCCGCATGGCCTTTTTTTTTCTTTTTCTGGTGACAAGTTGCACTGGCTACATGGCCTGCAGCAAAATGTATGGGGCCTAAGATATGGTCAGGTGTAAGCTTCACCTGCTGTCCCGGTCTTCTTCAGTATTGAAAATACTGGATAATAAGAACTAGGAACACAGCCATGGCAACTAACATTTGTGGCCACTCACAAACTTTTACTAGCAAGATAACACAAAGTGAAGCATCGGCAGGCTACGGTGAACCTTCCAAGGTGCTTGATCCACCCATTGAGTCATCCACTTGCCGATGCTCCTGTAATATAAAAAAATTACGAGGAACTTTAGCGGCTAAAGTGGTGAAAGGCGAAAGCCTGAGTGCTGCATTCTGCTATGCGATTGTTCACTTTACATTCTGTTGGTGCATAAATTAACTGCCAATTAATGACGCTTAATCTTTGCCTTTAGGAGTGGAATGGGACAGCGTGTTGTAGCGCTGCCAGGCAGTCCAGGGAACGGCACCACCCGTTCGGCGCGATGATGCATTGCCCTTTGAATGCAACGCTTTTTGAGGAAAGGTTCTACCCCTTGCTCTTCGGTAAATTGGTTTTTGAGGAAAGGAAATCTATCTGTCTCTCATATATCGGTGGACACCTAAACTTCGAAGACACCCTATTCACTAGACAGGCGCCTTTGTTCATTCCAAACCATCGAGCTGGCATGGCGGAGTGGTAGCGTGCTCGTCTCGCACTCTGGAGACCGGGGTTCGATTCCCGAGCTCGGCCAATTTCCTACTCAGTTTTATTTATTTATCTGGTCTGACTAGAAAGGTTAGTTAGGCTAATTGGTTAAGTAAGTCCCACTAACTTGGAGCATCACTATACGATCCCTTTAATTAGTTGCATGGTTCCTAGCCAAAGTAAATTGGCCCCGTTTGAAATTCGCGCACTGTGACGTCACGACCGTTTCGACCAATTGAAAAGCGTGACATTTCTGTCAACAACTTCTGCTTACAACGATGAGGCATTAAAGGCTTCCACATTAATAACAGTCACAAAGCCGAAAAGTATGACACAAGAGTTCACTTAGCAGATACAGCCATTAAACAGAAGAAGGGCAGGGCTAGCAGCAAAAATGGGAGTAACCTCAGAGATTCTCGAATATTTGGAACTTGTCTGCTGGTCATCATCAAGCCCATCTTGCATCTTCCGTTTGTAGCTGGAAAAGAAAAAACATTTCATGGCAGTCAATTAATAGAACACGACACATTATCTGCTGCACTCGGAACAAACACCTGCTTAGCACAGAGTGCATGGCTCTAAGTGCCCAACCACAAGTGTTATACTTACACTTGGCTGTCCGGGTTGTTTTCCTGGTTCCTGCATTTCTCAAGCTTCTGTTCACAAGCTCGTACCCTCTCTTTTGGAACTACCTCGATGCCTCTTACCATCAGGTAGAGTTCTACAAAAAGCACAACACAACAAAATGAAGCAATGGTAGTACTCCTTTCCATTGTGACAATTCAGTAATATACAGTCATCATTAAATCATTCGGTTCCAAGATCAAAGCTAGGCACGCCTGCAGGTGCCCATCACGCTGACCAAAAGCTTTATGCCAAGATACACAGCTGACCAAACACCAGGATAGTGGTAACGAATGCATTATGAGTGATTGTGACTGCACAGTGAAAAGGCACGAAATAACACTTAAACCAACTCCCCCGTCTAACTCCCCAATTTAGCCACAAGCTCAAAATGCACGCAAACAGTGACCAAAAATTGGAAGGGACACTTAAGCTCCGCATTAAGGGTATGACACGATAGCATAATGGGTTGATTCCCACATAAGCAGAAGGTCATTCTCTACTTTACGTTCGTAGATCTCTGGGAGTCCTGATACCACTCCTGGCGCTGTGGTGCAGTGGTTAAGTGATGCGCCACTGCCCTGGAATGGCAGGTGTTCCCAGTGGTGGGCCTTCTGTGGCCCGGGTTACTCTTCCTGAGCGACCAATCATTAATTTATCTGCCACCTGTCACGGTGTGCAGTTTGCTCACTATCCGGTGGGCAGGCTATAATGACTCCATATGGTCACTTGACCTAGGTGGCCCACCTGCTCGTAGATTGCTCCCTGGGCACCAGCTGCCAGTCATGCTCGTGATTTTTCCCTCACAACGCCGATGCCTAATTTTCTGGGCAATGGGGCCTTCAACGCTGTCGCATTAAAAGGCCCAGGACAAAACTGCAAGCAGCATCTAGTCAGCCAAGGAAGTGTGTGCTGGAGCGATGCAATACTTTGTTTGCGAGATAGCTGGAAACATGATCTTCAAAATAAAATACATGGCCCTAATTTAGGCACCATGTCAATAACAACCAGTCTGGTGCTACCTGAAGAATTTAACATTTCCATTTAACATTTTCATTGATAGCTGAAAACTCACAGTTCTCCGCTATGAGAGTTTCTGAGTATTCAAGTCACACTGGATGGTTTTATGGGGTTTAGCATCCCACAGCGACTCGGGCTACGAGGGACGTCATAGTGGAGGGCTCCAGATAATTTCGACCACCTGGGTTTGTTGTAACTTGTAACAATATTCTTTCACAGTGCAACTTGGCTATCAAGCTGGTTATTTCACTGTTACGAAGTCACTGATCTTATTTGCAATCATCTGACATGGTCTATCACAAGACGCTTCTCTGTAAACTGTGTACAATGTTTAACAGCACTAAACTTACTTGACATTTAATCATGCAGCGTACTTATTGGTCAGTTACATCAGGCGTGCCTCAAGGCTCTCTGTACAGACCTCTATTATTCGTGATTTATATTAATCATAATGACACAGTTAACATAATCGGTGGCACTGCAGTCAAGCTGCCCCTATATACAGGGTGTTTCACCTAAGACTTTCTGCAATTTTTAAAAATAAGCTATTTGAATTAGATGCGCGCTTTTTCTGGCATAGCATCGTCAGTGGTGTAGTGCATCATAATTCAACTAAGACGTGCTAACTAGCAGGCTTGTTAACCAATATTTAATAGTTAACTTTTAAACTATTACCGGTGGGCTCCTTAATTATTGACAGGCATGCAGCCCACCGTAAGTAATGTCCATATCCGTTTTTAGAATTTCAAGAACGCGATTATCCTCGGCGCTGTGGCCCAACAAATTTCGCCTACATCGCGCCAAAATACATGCGGTTTGAGAAGCTTGCAGGCAAAGCAACCTCTCCAGTGAACCTAACTCGTCGAAATAGCCAAAATTTGTTGGGCCACAGCCCCGAGGATAATCGCGTTCTCGAAATTCTAAAAACGGATATGGACATTACTTACGGTGGGCTACATGCCTCTCAATAATTAAGGAGCCCAACGGTAATAGTTTAAAAGTTAACTATTAAATATTGGTTAACAAGCCTGCTAGTTAGCACGTCTTAGCTGCATTATGATGCACTACACCACTGACAATGCTATGCCAGAAAAAGCGCGCATTTAATTCAAATAGCTTATTTTTAAAAATTGCAGAAAGTCTTAGGTGAAACACCCTGTATATTGGTTACTGCATTCCAACATTATTAACACTCATGATAAAGAGTCGCTAAACAACATATTTTCTTTGTTTTGCAGGTGCAGGAACACCTGGGAAATTATAATTAATTTCATTAAAATGGTTGCCGCGACTTTCAGCAACAAAAAGAGGACACTGCATTTCTGTTACAGTGCCAATGGTAACAGCTTGACCCCTGTCACCAATCTCAAAATAAATTGGTACTATATATTTACAACTAACTCAAAATGGCATGCATATATCGTCATTTCCAGAAAAGCACTTTCAAACTTGGCTGCATTAAACATACTTCAAACAATGTAACGAACGAGCACAAACTGACAGCTTACAAATCATTAACACCTCTTTTTGGGCTAGCTGGTACATACTTGAATTGATGAAAAAAATAGTGCCAAACCACGCAAACCACAAGAAAGAATGAAGACGGTACACACGCACCTGTGTCCCGTCTTCGTTCTTTCTTGTGGTTTGCATGGTTTGGCGCTATTTTTTTCACACACCATCAGTCAGGCCGACACTCAAGTACACATAAAAAGTTTGATCTCTCATTGCAAACACTTAGGGCCCTTCGTTTTCGGTTAGTCCCAGTTTCACCTCATCCTAGCGGCCCACACTGAGTTCTTAATGATCAGGTTAAGCCCAATTTATATCCAAAAATGGATTGTACATGAAGCATAGCTTGCGTGTACAAAGCTGAAGGCAGAGCATAGAAGCTAGAGGATGCCATGTACTTTTTTCTAGAGCGGCACCTTCAGTTGGCTGATTATGATTTCGAACCTATTTTAATTTTAAAGGGACACTGAGGAGAGCACTATTAATATTTTTTTTATAGTAAAATCCGATAGTTCGGCATTTCATGGCTTTGTTGCCACTTGGCCGGCAGCAGAAGATGCATTTATTTCTAAAAAATTTGGATTCGAAGTTGAAAAAGTTTTTCCCGCCGCTCTGATTCAAACTTGGGATTCTCCTATGACGACAGAGGACTATGTGACGTGATACACGACGTGCGCATGATGTACCGCAGACTCCGTGATTTCTGGCGGCCAGCAGTGCGGCCTAGCAGCAGCTGAAAATAAAGCTACTGCCGGCCGCACGTTGAAGGCATCTATCGGCTATTGCGGCCGTCGCTACAGTCGCTTCGATTACGTTTGCACTGGCATTTTGCCAGCGTTACGATGGATCCCGTTCTCGAAGTCGTCAACGAAGTTCTCGCAAATAGACACCTTTAGCATACCGTGTACCTTGTTACCGCTAGCGGAATACCGGGAGCCCGCCTACTGCCGGAAAACAGGCGCTAATTGGTCCCGATGCTTCAGGAACACGCGTAGCTGCCGAGAACGTGGCGCCATCTGGCGACGTCAAGGACATTTGCGCATGCATTGGCTGCGCCTCAGGGATTTGTGGCTTCTCGGGTCCTAGACTTGCTAGAACCATTGGTTCTAGCAACACTGCTTTGTCCTATGACGTCATCACGCTTGTACTTGCGAGTTTGGCCTGTGGCGGCGATGCCTGTATTTTGGTTCTTGCTCTTTTCTACGTTACAAGAGCTTTGTTGTCAGTATGAGTGCCGTTTTCGTAATCAGGAGTTGTTATTCTGTCGGTACAAGCCAACTTCAATTTCTCCTCAGTGTCCCTTTAATGCCTGTTTTCCATGGCATTGTTTATTCTGTGGAAATACTAAAAAATTGCGTCTTTTAATGGCTGTTGTTGGCTTCAAACAGCTGTTGTGATGTTGAATGTTTTCTCAGTGTGTAAAGGCAGGCAGGTCCAGCAAAGACGCAGTTCTGCATATGAGGATGGTAATGTGCGTGTCAAAATAGCTGCAATCAAAATAACAAAAATATCTGAAGTAGAGAGAGCTTTCTTGGTGCAAGCTTCCATTTCTAGACTGCTGGTGAAGATAATTAGCACTAATCATTATACCGTGTTGTGCGTTTTTATCGTAAAGACTTTCAAAAATTTTCCCACCTGAACCGCTTGAACGTTTGCGGTGAAACTGCGCACAGAGCTTGCGCAATATGGTAACTTTTGTATCGTAGCAAGTTTTACAACGGTACTTACTTAGTTGAGCCGTGCATGGTGCGAAATGGTAGTTGTCTGCGTAGAGATCGTCGAAACAAAACCCGTAGACGCTGTTTTTTCGATGAAAGGCGGCAGTGGCGCCATCTGTTTTCAGCAGTGAAAAGCGTCACGACAAGGCGCCGAGGTAGCCGAGGTGAGCGTTGCATGAAGCGCGTGCCTACAATGTACGCATGCCCTTTGAATATGTCGTTTTTTCGGCTAACTGAGCGGAAAAAAAAATATCAGAACAACTGATTTAATGAGGCTTTACCTTTCAGATGATATTATTTGCAAAATCGCCGCGGCACCTTGTCGCGACGCTTTTAACTGCTGAAAACAGATGGCGCCACTGCCACCTTTCAGCGAAAAAATGCCGTCTGCGGGTGTTGGTTCGACGATCTCTACGCAGACAACTACGATTTTGCATAATGCAGGGCTCAGCTAAGTAAGTATCATTGTAAAACTTGCTACGATACAAAAGTTACCATATTGTGCAAGCTCTGTGCGCAGTTTAACCGCAAACGATCGAGCGGTTGAGGCGGAAAAATTTTTGAAAGTCTTTACGATAAAAACGCACAATACAGTATGTCCCGATCAACCACAAAACCCGGATCATGAAAACCTTTGCTCAATAACCCGGCTTCTACCCGAACCTGAACTAAGAAAAAAAGTGTCCGATACCTACCTCCAAATTTAAAATAAGTAAATAATAAATAAATAAAACCCAAAGACGAAAACCTCTACATATACTGAATGTCACTGAACATTTGGAATCCATTCAGACAAAAGCAAAATTCATCTAGTCATTGCGATAGTGGTTTTTCGCCACCACTACAGCTCAGGTTTCATCACTGCAAACTTTTAAACAGACGCATACAAGGAACACGTCGTCATTCTGTACAAAATCATCCACACATCCACTGACATTCAAACACCCTTTTATTTTGAGTCTGCCAATACGTGCTCAACTCCTCAAAACTATCCACCAAGCATTGTTCCTTTCAGGCCATATACACACTGTTTCAAACTTTTTTTTTTTCTACTAACAGTCAAACTTTTTAACAATTTGGATGGTTCACTACACTCATTCCCAATGGTAGAGTTTGTAGAGCAGCTGCCTAGTCATATTACTAGCTGATCTGTTTAATATTTTCTACTCATCTGAACCTGTCTTCTGTTCTTGTACACTAAAGCCTGTACCTATTCCTACCATGTCCCGTGTGTGATGCAGCAGTATTTGTAAATAAATTAACAGTTTCAAACATACGCCACAACTGTTAGTGTAAAGGCATGCGTCAGCCTCTAATCAGTCTGCCATGCACTGCCCTGACGCAGGCAACTTAATAAAGCAACTGTGAAGACATGCTCCAAGAGGAATGAGCAGAGCAGACACATGTCAGAGACATACGGTGCCCAGTTGCAGTCTGCTTTATTCAGGGATATAATTTGGTTTGGTTTATTGGGGTTTAACGTCCCAAAGCGACTAAGGCTATGAGGGACGCCGTAGTGGAGGGCTCCGGAAATTTTGACCACCTGGGGCTCTTTAACGTGCACTGACATCGCACAGTACACGGGCCTCTAGAATTTCTCCTCCAAAATTCTAGAGGCCCGTGTACTGTGCGATGTCAGTGCACGTTAAAGAACCCCAGGTGGTCGAATTTCCGGAGCTCTCCACTACGGCGTCCCTCATAGCCTTAGTCGCTTTGGGACGTTAAAACCTCATAACGTCCCAAAGCGACTAAGGCTATGAGGGACGCCGTATAATTTGGTTTGGTTTATTGGGGTTTAACGTCCCAAAGCGACTCAGGCTATGAAGGGTGCTGTAGTGAAGGGCGCCAGAAATTTCGACCACCTGGGGTTCTTTAACGTGCACTGACATCGCACAGTACACGGGCCTCTAGAATTTTGCCTCTATTGAAATTCGACCACTGCGGCCGGGATCGAACCCATGGCTTTCGGGTGAGCAGCCGAGCACCATAACCGCTGAGCCACCGCGGCAGCTCAGGGATATAATTTAAACATGCAGGTAGAAGAGGTGGCACTATCTAGCCAATATTTATGGAGCTAATGTACTATTAGTGCCAACTAAGGAATCTACCACAGCAACACTTAACAATGACTTGAGAGAAGACACTTACTTTTGACAGTGTCCCTGACATGATGAAGCTTCTCACGTGGACTGTTGGCAAACAGAAAGTCTGTGATGTACCTGTTTCAGAGACCACCAAGATCACTATAATGCCAGTTCTTTGATTAGCTGAAGAATACACATGGACACAGAGGCAAAGAAAACTCACGTTTCGAAATTGGCTTGGGCTTTGTTGGCAGCATACAGAACAGCAGTGAGGGCAATCTATTTCAAGCAGAAAAAATTAGGCAAAAAAAATGTTATCCAAGCAAGAACTAAAAAAAAGGGGGCAAGGAAAGTGCAACAAGGATAGTAGTGGCACATCACAGCAACTGCAAAGCAACACAGGGAGAAGTCCAGTACCAGTGACCATAGTGAATGCTCCCCGGCAGTCGTACACAAAATGAAGGCACCTCAGGGAGAAGAAAATTGCATGGCAAAGCATAGCATGAGGAACCAAACAGCTTTACCAGTCCAACAAGGACAGCCTAACACCATGTGCTAACAAATACGACGGTGCACAAGAATGGTGCACGATGGTGACAGGCACCCCACGCACTTCTTTAAAATCGCACGAAAGGCTCCAATGCTATTTTAATGTGATTCGTAATAGAGTCTTACTTTCGACCCCAACCAGAAATTGGCGTGTAGAACCACAAACAGAAAGTGAACACCTCCAAAGTCAAATCCATAGGCAGCCAGAAGCAGGTGAGGGCGACAGAAAAAAATATGAACATATAAACATGCCGCTAAAATTTCTAAAACCCACCATGTTTGTGTAATTAGCCTGCATCTCATGCACGTAAATATCTAACTAAAAGCGTGTGCACAAAGGCACGATTACGGCAGTTATGACTGTCAACATGGGATTACGTATGTATTGTGCAGTACAGGGAGTGCAGCCTAGCGCGGGCTGCAAGTGACATCATGTGTGGCTGCGGTTGTTAGATGAGCAGATGCACTACCAGCAAATGCCAGCCTGCTACGCGTGCTGTCAGCAATGCACGGCAGAACAGTAACTGCTGGCAAAGGCACCAACAATGAAGGGCTGCTCGGTCACCTTGGCACGCGTGTCAAACGTGACAATTACGGAGCTTTCAAGCCACCAAGGCAGAACTTCTCTTTAGAAAGCGGGTGCCTGGACCATGGGAAAGCACATTTGTAACCAGCACGCCCGACAATTGCATTGAGCTAAAGAATTCTGTTGGCCCAGAATCAAGACACCGTGGATTTCTGGAATCGCTCTGCACCTTTACCCAAAAAACAAAACGCAGAAACTTGACAGCTGGACGATCCTTGTTGATGGGCAAGCAAGGCACAAAGCATTCCGGTGCATGCACCTTTTTTTTAGTGGTTATCTCCGCGCATTTTAAAAGGTAAGATGGTGAAACGAGCTAAGAGATGGCGAGCCAACAGGAAGTGCGTCTGTTCACCATACAGCCATAACCAGATGAGTTCCACATGTGACATCACTGCATCAGTGCATGCTTGGCTGCACTGTCTGTACACAATGACAGGCGATTTTCTATTCCCGCTCATAAATCTCATGACTGCACAGTCCACTGCAAAAGTTTTTGGAACAAGGTAGTGAAGAAACAAAAAGAAGTTTATTCATAGTCTAGAAGTGCAGCCAAGAAGTTTGCACTTGCCTCAGCAAGCAAGACAATGCACCTTTTAACTTCAGGCTGTGCTTAATCTTTCATGCCTCCCATGTTCCACAAACTTATATACAGATGACTGAACAATGACAGGACAGAGGATAAAATGAGACTGGTTCAAAATAGAGCCTTCAAGTGGTTCATACCTGTGATGGTGCCATGAGGAGCATTGCATCCGTAAAGAGTGTCCTCTCAAGGAAGTCGTCCATGTATATTCTCAGTTTCTCTGGGTCTGGAAACTGGGGGCACCTCGTCTGCGATTCGGGACAGCGAAGAAAATAAACCATAATATAAACAACACTGTCACATGCCTTACGCTGTGTTCACCACAACACCTACCATATGGCACGCTGCCGAAGTAACAATAAGTGTTCCCCAGAAATGCACTGAATTTACAAAAAAATCAACAAACCACCGTCGCAACAGTTACCTATGCGTCGCTGCTCATTCTTGAGTCAAATCCGGACTGTAAAGCACAAAATTTTTAGCGAAACTTCTGTCTTCCACTATGCCGCATCATACCTATATACTATGGCACCCACGTCAGCCTTGCAAGTGACACAAACATGCTGTAAGTATACGATACAGTCCTAGTCACAGTATGACGAATTACGTGGGATGGGGGCTGACTTCTCTGGTTGAAGCTGCCAATTGTTCGTGTTTGGGGCTCTCCAGTCTGTCTGAACGTAACCAGCATGCAGCAAGAGGCAACGGAAGGGCCAATGCAGCCCTCCCTTTAGAGAAGTCATTTCAAAGAGGATGCTGCACAGCCTACATCTTAGAGATTTCTCATACGGCACGTCCACACGTAGCTGCAGTGACCCCTAGGGGCACAACCACCAGGGGTGCAAATTAAAGCTTTCAGAAATTCGCTGGTCAGATTAATGTAGCCCACATACATGAGAAAACAAAGATTAACAGGTAAATTTTAGCAGTCTGTTGCCCAGTTTGCTTCGTGTTTACAGCTGGTTTGTCTTCTGTTTGCCCCAATCTGCAGTGCAATCTTTGGAAAGGATCCTTTCCAAAAATTTATTCGCGCAATTCAAAGGCAGAGAAGATTAGTACAGTAAAAAAAAAAGTAGGGAAAGTAGGGGAGGGTAGGGGGGAGAGGCAACTGAACGAAAACCGCACGCTATGGCTAGCACTTTTCTTAACCCTTTAAGGTGATTTGTTCACAGTTGTGTACACTGCAAATTTGCAACTTATTCTCAGCGCGTGCTATACCTAGCACTGATTTTTTTGTTTCGGGTAAACTTAGCATCCTTGATTGTGAAAATAGAGCACTTTTCCATGCCAGCTAGTGAGTACAGCAAATAAGAATTCACAGTACAGTGAGCACGATACCACGTCCTCTACCATTTTCTAGCCGACATATTTCACCACCAGAAGCGATGTCAATTTTTTTCCCTGAAATCTGCACAACATGTATCTTCAAAACACAAAATGATTTTATGATCCCAAAAGTGTTAATTTCAAGAATCCTGGTGTTTTAATGTCAGTCTCCGACTCGTTTGAAAGTTTCTAAAAAATGTTATACATTCCTGCAAAAAATTAACCGTTGGTGTTTCTACATTGGAAAACTACCGAACCGACTTTCTTGAAACCTGGGTGTACTATTTAGGAGAAAAAATACTTGTTATGAATCAAAATAATAAATGGCACCTGAAGGTATTAACGAACCACTGACCAACATTATGAATAATGTTCGCATGGAACACAGCTTAGACGAAGAAATGCAGCACATCTCTAAAGAGCAAGCCAAGTTTACTGCTAAGATACTAATCCCGTCAGCAAAACCCTTTGCATGTCAAATACAATTGACATCAGAGCATCTGTTGCCAAGAATGGAAGAGGGAGCTCGTTGGTTTGGTTTGGTTTATGGGGTTTAACGTCCCAAAGCGACAAAGGCTATGAGAGACGTCGTAGTGGAGGGCTCCGGAAATTTCGACCACCTGGGGTTCTTTAACGTGCACTGACATCGCACAGCACACGGGCCTCTAGAATTTCTCCTCCAAAGAAATCCAGCCGCCGCGGCCGGGATCGAACCCGCGTCTTTCGGGTCAGCAGCCGAGCACCATAACCACTGAGCCACCGCGGCGGCTGGAGCTCGTTCCCTACGCTACAAGTGCCAATGCAGAGCCACCAAGCGAAGAGGAGACGAGGTGAAGGAAAGAACTGACAAGAGCACCGCAGGCTGCCCTTGAAGAAAGGGGGCATACCTTGAGGTCAATCAGCAACCCTTCAAGTGGCCTGTAAGGGTTGTGGATTGTGAGGTGGTACTTCAGCTGTTGCATGAGTAGAAGCTCATTGTTGAGGATGATGTCCGTAGCCTTCTCTCGATCTCCACGCACATTGCTGACAAATTGGGCTATGGAGACATTGAACTCCTCTACTTTGCAAGCCAGGTAAACGCAGGTGACTCTGAAAATATTCATAAAAAGAAAAACCACTAGTGTTACAAAAAAATTGCACATTGCTACATATTTCGCTCTGTAATAAGATATATCTGAAGGCTTATAAGAGGCTTTGTTAGTTTAATTACCTTAGCTTCAGATCAAAATAATTTGTCATGTGAAATTATGCCCCCACTTCACAATTAAACAAGGTTTGGCATGTACTGCGTTACCTACACCAAGGTCTCAGTATCGAAATCCAGAACGAAAATTGCAAAATTCAAGTTCTTGTTTGCCATTTACAAAAAGTCCTACGAACTTGATGCACGACTGATATTCAGTTATTTTCTTCGCGTCCATCCAGACACCGTCATATACATAATACCCCTGTCACACGGGCAAGTTTAATGACACTTTAACAAAGTGCACTTCTCCAGAACGAGTGACACTTTCGAGGCGTGCTGCTACACGGAAAAATAAAGTGTCATTCGGAATTGATGGTGGTGACGATGGCTTTTCAAGTAAGGCACAAAAAATATTACTTTTCGCGCTTCAAAGCTCTAATGTACAGTTAATGTACAGTTAATGTACAGTAGATTGCAAACTGCAAGCACTTTTTTATGATTATCAAGGAGCTTTGTGCAATATTGTGACTGTTGCACCGTCACACCGAAACGGTTGCAGATGGTTGCTACCATGGTTGCTACGGTCGCCATGCTAGCCGCCATAGCCATACCGCTGCGGCTGCCTAAAAAATTATTGCAGCTGAAAACAAGAATGTCGGAATATGTGCAGTATAGATATTTAATGGCAACGCAAATAAGTTTACATGAACAAGAGGGCAAAAAAAAATTAGCTGCGTTCAATAAAACGCCATTTTTATTGCCGACGTTGTATTCTAATTTCGAAACGCTGCTACCGAGGCTATACACTTCGCCCCTCGGGAAAAGTGAAATGAGTTCCCCAAACTCACTTCTTGCCAAGTGCGTTCAGCAGCGAGTGTCATTAAAGTTCATCGTGTGACACGATGCGAATGAGTGTCAGGCGAGTGTCACTCATTGAAAATGACACTAAACTTGCTCGTCTGACAAGGGTATAACTTCCTTCAATGCGTAGTGTGCACTAATTTCTTCAGTATTTTTTTCCACACAAGATAATCAAGTACAATGATCTTCTTCCAGCATTTTTTTTCTCAAGAAAATTTTGAGCACGTTCTAATCAGTGTATTTCGATCCTGATGCTTGCTTGGCTGTTCTTTTTCACACTGCCTTTTTTTTTTTTACAGAGAAGGCTGTTATAGCTCTGGTTTAACCATATAACCCTGCATTCTACCATAGAATCTACAGCTTCAGCCTTAAGGCGTCATTTACTTAGTGTGTTTCATTTAACTTAATTAAATTGCAACCTACCAAACTAAGCAGGTGGAAAAGTGGAGAGAGTGCCATCCCCTCTCCGCATTTCATTTCGGGGAGAGGAAGGGGAGGACAAGTGAGAGAAGGTAGAGAGGGAACGTGGGAGATGACAGGCGGCCAGATAAGATTTCGATGATTCACATGAGCACAGCTAGGCTTTCTTTTACAGTTGACGATGTAGGTTCCATGGCCAAATGCGGGGCTAAATGGCTAAACTAAAACTGTAACAGCTTTCGCTGATTAATTCGCTGAGCCGGTAAGGATATCTCTAGAAATTTTGCCTGGTAAGTAGTCTTCCATTCGGTGTATCATAGCAATGTTTAATCCTGTCGATAAAACTTGATCTTCTGAAGTTTTGTTCTGGGTTATTTTTTGTGCTTTCGCATTTTTTAATTTTTTGTCGCTTGAGAAGTCATCGTCCCATTTTTGTCTGCCTCTTTTTTGACTCAAGTGCAGGTTTCATGCATGCTTCCGCCAGCATTGATGCATATGTGTTGTAATGCACTTTACCACCTGCTCGGTCTCCCCAGACTGCAGTACGGTCTAAATAAATAAAGGTAAATAAACCTTACTAAGAAAAGAAGATCTAAAAAAAGCTTTAAAACATTGACAGCATATTTGATAACTTTCATTCTAATGCCATCCGGCTACGATACTCCACTAAACATTTCAGTGCAATGTCAGACCCAGCCAAAAAAGGAACGACAGGCATGCAAGTAGCACAGTATCTCTTATTTCATCCTTTTCTGTCACTATATATTTCTGTGCAACAATTTCAGAAATAAAAAAAGAAACAGGCAATTTCAAGGTTGCCAGAATACCCAGACAGAGAAATGGCCACCTATTTGGAAAGGCCATTGAGCACGTGCAAAATGCACAATGAACCTGTAAATATTTCTAGCAACATAGGACAGTTCATGGGGGAAATAGACATAGCTTGCACGTGACGTCACTTCCGCCCCCATCAAGCGCTTGCGGCCATGCTGCCGAACCATTCGGTTCTCCCTGCCCGTCCGCCCTGCGATGCCTGGACACTCCTCGGACGCTTTGGATCATTTTATCTTTCGGGCACTATGCCTACTCCACAGAGGAATGAACCATTCAGTGTAGGGTACTGGTCTGAACTTATTCGATCGGCGTGCGTACGCTATACGCAGGCAAAGTGAAAATTTGCGGCAATATAGGTCCGTACACGCTGGAGTCGACGAGACAATGGCCGTTGATGTGTTCCCTGAAGTGGCCCAGGGGGATGTCGTGTACTCTTTCCAGCTTTGTGAAGTTGGAAGAAATGAAAGCCTTCGAATCAATGGAGGCACACAACGATTTCTACAACAGTTTGGTGAGAAGCCCGTCTGCGATGCGCCTACGAGACGAAAAGCGGCCTCGACACGCCTCTTTCTCTGCCGTCATTGCTTGCTGCGGTCGTGGCGATCTGAACCAGCTTGCCTTGTGCTGTAACCAAGATGCCGCGACGCGGGACCCAGTCTGGATTTCTGCTGTCAAACATATCGGATGGCGTCAATCAAAGCAGCAACATTCACTTCAGGGCGTAGTTCTGTTGCTTCCCTCGCAAACATTTAGTTCACGGCACAAGCCTCTTACTGGTTACAAAGTGCGCTCCGCATGCATTGTCGGCGTCCAAATCGTCGCGCTTAATGCGAGCCAGCCACAGCCCGCGCCGATTCGCACTGAGAGTCTTGGAGCGCTCGCACTTGCATGCCTATGATTATCTTACGAATGCGGAAGAAGTTCATGTTAATCGGCTATTCATTTCGCCTGGAGCTGTCGCTACGGTTGGAGCAACCAAGGGTGGCACATAAAACTGTATCGAAGCTACGGATGGACGAGAACCAACACGATGCGAGCTAACAGAGGCGGCGGTAAGCTGGAGGCGATCTGGCGGTGGTTCGGCAGCATGGCCGACTGGCATCCCGCGGCCACCGGATGTGACGTCGGTGCAAGCTATGTATAGGATAGGTGGCGCAAGCTGCCACCCGATACAAAGGGTAAAGCTATTATCAACCATCTATCTATCCATCCATCCAGTGATGACAAGGTTAGCAACTGTCATAGTAGGGCCATTTTTTTTACCTACACTGGCTACACTAGTGTAGCAAGTGTATCATGATTTTATGATACACTTGATACACTAGTGTAGCCAGTGTAGGTAAAAAAAAATGGTCCTAGTAATGACAAGTGATGAAAAGGCTGAGACTGAAGGGCTGCCCCACCTGTCTCCACCTTTATTTTTGCCCACTGCTCCTGGATTAACTCACTGGAGCTTGCAGTATAGACCTTATGTGAAATGCACTGCCATCTAGCGGTCGCCGCGCGCGATCCGCCATTTTGGAGGATAGCCGCCGGATCAGCACGCCGGATTCACAGCACGTACCGGTACACGCTCGTTGCGCGCGCTCTAGTTTCACCGTCCTCAAGATGGCCAGATATTGCTCAGTGCCTTGTTGCACGGGTCACAAAGACGCCCAGGGGAAACAGCGCTTGATCTGAGCGGATTTCTATTTTTGGACTGCGATACCCGACATCCGCGGCACAAATGTTGCAGAACCGTCGTTACATGTCGAGGCATCGCGCAACACATTTCGTTATCTCCATGCAGCTAATAAAATTAGAAATAAGCTTTGTAGGCACGAAAAGAATATCACAAAAAAAGCTGTTTTTCTCCTGCGATTGCCCTTGAAGTGCTGCGATTATCAGCCTCGCAAGAGAGTAATCGTGACCAGCTGTTCAGTGGTACGGGTCGCGCTTTGTGTCAACCGTCGCTCCTAGCGTTATCCGCCGCAGCGATTATACGCGTTAGTTGTAGTGCGAATATTTGTTAGGAAACCGCTCTGATCCATCAAATTATCGTCCCATCTCGCTAACATGCATTGCGTGTAAACTACTTGAACATATTATTTACTCCCAAGTAGCTAATCACCTCGATAGAAATTCTTTTTTCTTTCCAAACCAACACGGATTCCGTTCTGGCTACTCATGTGAAACTCAACTTTTTGAATTTACGACTGACCTCCACCTAAACTTTGACTCCTTGTTTCAAACAGATATTATCTACCTCGATTTTTCTAAAGCTTTCGACCGAGTTCCCCACCAGCGCCTCTTGGCTAAACTTTCCTCCCTTTCACTGCACCCGCTGATATTATCATGGATTCGCAGTTTCCTAACTAATCGTTCGCAATACACCGTCATCGACAACCACCCTTCTACCGTTACTAAAGTTACCTCCGGAGTGCCTCAGGGCTCAGTTCTTGGGCCGCTCCTATTTCTTGTCTTTATCAATGACCTTCCTGCTGGCATTTCATCATCTATCCGTTTGTTCGCAGATGATTGCGTCCTTTACCGGCGTGTTAGCACTACGAACGACCAGTCATTGCTGCAGGACGACTTGAACTTGATACAAAGTTGGTGCTCGACCTGGCTCATGAAATTGAACGAAACTAAATTCAAGTTTATGCACGTGTCCCGTAAACGATCTAACCTGCACTTTTCATACACGCTAAACAGGACCGCGCTATCTGAAGTTGAATCCTACAGATACCTCGGCATAGAAATAACATGTGATCTTAACTGGTCGAAGCACATTACGTCCCTGGCTGCTAGCGTTTCTAAATCACTAGGTTTCATCAGACGATCGCTCACATTTTCTCCCCCAAAGGTTAAACTAATCGCATACGAAACTTTCATCCGCACTAAACTTGAATATGCATCGAGCATTTGGAATCCCCATCAAGAGTATTTAGCAGATATGTTAGAGGCCATTCAAAATCAAGCTGCTCGGTTTAAAACATCAAATTATGGTTCTTGGTCGAGTGTTACTAATATCAAATCCTCCGTTGGTTTACCTTCCTTGGCATCCCGTCGTAAGATAGCAAGGCTCTGTCTATTTAACCCTTAATCTGCCACTCCCGAGATAACTCGGGCTACCAGATATACACACCCCCTGCCTCTCCCGAGTTAACTCGTTTTGGCTTTTTAACTCACCCCCTGCCGCTCCCGATAATACTTGTGTAAAAATAAACGATGCAAACATGTGGCGCCATCTATGGAGAAACGCTATAAACTCATAGATCTTGTAGGGCAAATTTTACACAACAGATAGCGCGCATGTTTCGACATCCGTCGCATCCCAGTCGCTTCGTTTTGGTTTCCGCACAGGAGCCGTGTGAGGCAATGTGCCACACTCGTCCGCACTTCGACGGACGAAGAACTTCAAAATTGCTTGTGAATTCGGAGTCCAATGATAATGAGAACGAGGAATGAGCCCACCTAAGTGCCTTGTCGAGTGATGACAGCGATGAAGTCCCGCTGCCATCGAAAAATCCGCGTAAGAAGAGGAAATCCGACAGGCCAGATTGGTGCTGTAAGATTTCATTCATTACAACTAATATCTATAAGATTATCCTGAATAAACATGTCTACATGTCCTGCAGAGCATTTTAGTGCGTTACTAGCAAAAAATTTCCAGGAAACTAACATGCGAAAAAAACCCGGCAGGGTGTGTGCAGGTGTGAGTAAAAAAACCTGGCAGTGAAAGGGTTAATAAACTTTATTACAATTTTCCCCAACTGCGTGAGAGCCTAATTTTGCCCCCTTTAAGATCATCACGGCGTTTGTTTAATTGCCGTAGTATTCAACGCATTCATGGTTCAACCAATGCGTTCAATTCCTCGTTCTTGCCAACTGCCATTGCCGAGTGGAATGTCCTTCCAGACAGTGTTGTGAATGAAGTTAACGCCCTAAAATTTAAACAGATGTTAATTGATTTATTCCCCAAATGATTCCTGTTGAAGGCCCTTTTTCTTTTTCTTTTTCTTTTTTTTTCTTTCTTTTTCTTGTGTTCACCTACTTACTCGCTTGTTTTTCTTTTGAAGTGTTCACAGCTGTATCTACATGTGTCTAAGTTTATGTTCCAACTTTGTTCTTTGTGACTTGATTACTGTTCGCCCCCCCCCCCTTTATGTAATGCCCCCTGGGGCCCTTAAGGATAAATAAATGATGATGATGATGATGACGGAAACACTAGCAAGGATTCACTTCATTTATCACGCAGCACACCACTCCGAGGCTCTTCGCAAGGCTGCTCACCACTTGTACAAACTGGCCGCTTGCCGCGCGAAGCAACTTTAAGCAATAGAGCAAACAAACAAATGCTGAATGAACTTTTCAAAGAAAATAAAAAGCGTCGCATGTTGAGAGGCCACATTTTTCGACACTACCAACATGAGCGTGAGGTTTACTATCGTTTGCTTTCGGCCGCGACGCAACACACAGAAAACGCTACCACAACAGCAGCAATTCAAGCGGCACGCCCGTTCGCAAAAATTATCGAACCAAATAAAAACTGACTCAAACTAGACCGAAAAGCGCACATTTTTAGCCATAAACGAAAATTGTATTTGCATCGTACATTTCCTGGTCTTCGGTGTCGGCAGAGTGATGTAGGACTTTTTGAAAAACTTGTAGCTCCGTACTCGGTGTCGTTCGGAAAGTGTTTTGGACACGTAATAAGTGTCTGCGAAGTCACTTGGAAACTTGGGCAGCAGAGACAGGTCGACTGACCATTTAGTCATGTTCACAGGCTCAAGTGAGAGGAAATAAGACTTTCGAGCCAGCACAGCCGTAAGGAAGCTATCGCAGGGCGCGCCTAAATCCAGAGAGCAGAGGCGAAACGAGCTTCAGTCATCCTCCAACATGGCCGCTTTCCACTGGTTCATCTTTTCTCCGATAGATGGCAGCAATTTTGCATAAGGTCAATTGTCCTAGAAGGTTGGTTGGTTTATGGGTTAACAATGCAAGAGCGGGGGCTAGTTGGTGCTTCATACTGATCAATTCGCGCTACAAGGAACATACACACGGAAACACATGCGCTTCGTCCATTTGTGTTTCCGTGTGTATGGTCCTTGTAGCGCGAATTGATCAGTATGGTTTATGGGGTTTAACGTCCCAAAGCGACTGAGGCTATGAGAGACGCCGTAGTGGAGGGCTCGGGAAATTTCGACCACCTGGGGTTCTTTAACGTGCACTGACATTGCACAGTACACGGGCCTCTAGAATTTCTCCTCCAAAGAAATTCAACCGCCGCGGCCGGGATCGAACCCGCGTCTTTCGGGTCAGCAGCCGAGCACCATAACCACTGAGCCACCGGGGAGAACATGGCTGATGCACACAAGAAAGATACTTACAGCATGTGCTTAGGGTGGTAGTCCATTACAGAGTTGTTGAGGTAGAAGCGCTTGAAGTAGTGGAATGATGTGCCCTGTACAAAAGAGTTAAATGCTCAATGTATCATGATCAAGGTGTTGGGAAAATACACAAGGCAATGTGCAGTCATGCCCAAGAAAGTGAAGATGTAAACGTTAGGCCATGAACACGTGTTAACAAGAGCCCAGTACGTTGGTTTCACAATACAAGCATGCCTTGCCTGTTTTCTGAACAACTCGCCGCATTGCACAATACTCGGGCACAAAGACTGGACATCATACTTACACAATGAAAAACAGCGCGTAGAAACAGGACAACGTAGCGGCTCATATACAGGACATTCTTCGTTATGTAGCTGCTTCTAAGCGTCGTTTATCACCATGTTTTCGTATTGCCAACAAGCCCAACTACACACTTATCATACTTACAATCACGCTACGGGGTACAGGAGGCTGAAACTTTTTGCAGAAGTCCCGCAGGGTGAATTCATAGTGCTTGTAGATGGTCCTCTCTTCTTCCGGTGAAAGGAAATCATCCTAAAATGGTTCAAACACAAGTTACCACAGCGATGCAACAGATAATTCGTAGCTGAGTCACTCTCCTCACAAACAGCACACGCAAGGTTGCAGAGCTGAAAAAGTTCCTCTGTTGTTTTATGATAGCGGCTTTACTCACCGGAGAACGATTAGAGTTAAGCTGTCTGCTGATGAACCTGTCATTCGCAGCTTTCCTCAGTCTGGAGATTTGGGCTTCATCTTTAAAAATCCAGCACTTGCCTTGCGTGCTTGTTGAAAACATGACGGTTATTCACTGCAGTCTTCAGCCTGCTTTGGTGAAATTTTGCGCACAGCCACGATGATTAATCTTCTTGGCATCGGTCTCTACAAATTCTGGTACTACACATTTTTTCCCAACCACACTGCCACCACGCTGTCAGCTGTCGCCGACGCACCGTCGGCACGCACGCATCAAGCCCGCACGAACATGCACAACGAAAACAAAAAAAAAATGCCCTGCTGATGTCTCTGGCAATAGTGCACCCACTACACGCTTTTCTTGCGCTGGTTATTTATTGCGCATGCTACGTACGGCTTATGGCTTATGGTTTATGGGGTGTTCCTATGGGGTAGCTAACTACTAAGGCAAGCCGTCATGCTAACTGTCGGAACATGTCCGTTCGGCGCATGAACGAACACCTATGCGGCGAGGCACACCGAAGCTCGCGTTCGAATCCCTCGAAGCCATGCACAATGCCAACAAAAGTCATCAAGCGGCGGAAGCCAACGCCAACGCCAGCCAACGCTACCAACGCGTGTGGAGCACGACCGGCTTCGCGCAGTGCCTGTTTACCTCGTGCTAAACGTAGACGTCGTGTGGCTACTACTGATCACTACCGTCATTGTGTATTCTGCGAAATCCCTTATGAGCAAGCAACGCCTTCGCTATATTTTATGTGCTAACGTCGGACTACGTCACTAACCTGACGCTCCTCGTGGAAGTTGTGGTGAAGGAAAGGTCGTCGTAGTGTTTGCTTGAACTGCGTTTTGCGGCGGCTTCGAAAAATGAGTGAATCTGGCGAAAAGCCGGAGTGTTCGAATAAATCTGAGAGCGAGCTCTTACTGGAGTATGAGGAAAAGTTCAAGCACAGATACACTGACCAAGATGCCAAATACATGGAGGTTGTCAACAAACCACTGCCCCCGCCTCCCTGTGTCTATCCTTGGTTTGTGCAGAACAGGAGGCCATACCATAGAAGGTACGCAGAGCTGTAACCTGGCAATGGTTGAAATGTGGAGCTTCTTTTTCATAGTTTCATCTGAGTTCGCGCTTTCTGCCCGAATGTGCGCGTTAATGGCACAGCTGCACAGTTTCTTTCCGGCTCACCGGCTGCATGCTAAAAAATCGCATTTTACCAGTAGCTCACAATCTAGTTCAGTAATCTGTCGTGCTGTCGAGAAATACTTTTGCATGTAGGTTTCAAACAACGTCGTCGGAACAGTGCACTCGCAATATGCGTCTTTTGAGAAATGAAGTTTCGGGAAACGACAGACTTCATTTGAGAAAGCCTCCTAGCTTACACAAATGCTAGCAGCAGACACTGCTTGCAACTGTCCTCATAATCACGTGTTAAGTAGAATGAGTGTTGACTGATTTTTTTTTTTCTTCAAAACAAAGTTTTCATCCAGATATGCTTTTTATTTCAAACCTGCGTCGTTTTAGATAAGTTATGACCATGACATCCTTTGATTGGCTTGATTAGAGTATTTAAAACTGTACCAAACCTGCTTTAGCATTATTACAAGTGCTGAATCTACATACGTATCTGACCTTGGGGTTCCACTGGTGCACGAGAAAATGGATGTGAAAGTTGCATCATGTCTTTGTCTTGTCATTATGTCTATGCCTAATGCATTAGGCGTGGACAGTGTCGGATAAATAAAGTTGGGAAAGGAATTTTAACACAACCCAAATTAGACTAGCCATCACATGCTTTTCTGTCAGTCAACAGACAGTGTAGGTCGCTTTCTTGAAAAAGTGATTACTGTTTTGTCTGGTTCACATTCCTTGAGCATGTGTGCAGATGTGCCATACTGAATGAAAAAACAACAGGAAATTCAAAACAGTCTCAGTCTTTCTTGCTAGCATGCTGCCACAAGGAATGCATTTCTTTCTCCTTGCTTTCGCCAATTTGTTACTTTTGACTAGTGGTAATTTAGCTTTTGTTATTTTGAACACTTTGACATCACTAACTATTTCTTACAGTACATTTTTTTTACTGCTATTACCGGTAGTGCACTTTTGTACAAGGTCGACTACTCTTAGTGAAAACACATGAGAGCGTAGCTGTGTTCTTTGGAGGGCCCCTGTGTCCGACATGGCCGCGCATCAAAGCGAGCCGGCAGATGATGCAATGCACCACGTCCAGGTTCATCTTCTCTTGCACCATTTTACTGCGATGAGCGGCTGTGCTGCACGAAGTGCCCCTTTAAAGAGAGAGGCCACACACTCGTGTGTTCGCGTCAAGAGTGGATGGCCCTGTACATATTTAGCTCCTCTTGTTGCCGTTTGAACTGTCCTTCGCTGTTTATTTAGGAGGCCCCCTGCAGTGTGCATATTTAGCGTGTTATGTCACGGTTAATGTCTCAAAGCTGCACATGGCTTTGAGAGATGAGAGGAGGGTTATTTCAACCTTCTGGGGATCTGCAACATGTATTGACATCATATAGCATACGGGCGTTTTTTTCATTTCACCTCCATGGAAATGTAGCCACCGCTACTTGGATTTGATCCTACAACATTGCACTCATCAGTGACCTTCCCTGTACCTGTGTGTTTCACTTGTATGCTTTGTTCTCGTAAGTAAATTAAAAAATAAAGGCATACAGAAGTTCATGTTATACTTTACTGTCTATGATGCCATGGGTGTAGTGAGAACACTATAAGGAAAGTTTGCAGTATCTTAATTCTGTGATTTGCTTTTGATGCATTTGTTTGTTCATTGTGTTTCTTCCTACTTTTGACAGCAACAATTCAGTAGCCAGTGATGTTGATTCATGCATGCCCATTTGCTCCAGTGCATTCCATATTAAATTTGTGCAGAAGTTTCCACACGTGGCGTAAGTATGCAAGGCTTATAGAGGCATATTCGTTGTACATGCCCATTGGTTGCTTTCCTTTTTTTTTTTTTTTTGGCAGGGACAGCCGTCAAGAGGGTTATGGACGAGACCGAGGTGGCAGAGACGACAATTGGCACAGAGGAGGCAGGCAGTGGGAGGATCGACGTGGCGGCTACCGTGACTACAGTGGCGGTGACAGAGGGTACCGAAGGCGTGATGATGACTACAGGCAGGGGCCACGAGACTATCACTCATACCAGCAGAGACCCAGAAGAGACTACTGACTTCCTAGTATGGTTGCAAAACAGGTTGCTGCCACATTCACAAAATCATGTGTTAAACATTTGCCTCATATTCTCATACTGCAAGGACAGTTGGGTGCTTTTGTGCATCGCACCATGAACACCAAGATATTTTTGCAGTACCTGAGGCAGGTCTACATTTTACATGTAATTCTTCCTCCTTATGTATACTGTGCTACAACAAGCACGAGTTGAAGCATAATTGTGGACAGCATTTCTGTATTGTAGCTTGAAGCATTTAACAGTTGGTCAAGCTTGTTAGCATGAATTGTAATAACTTACGGTAGCATATGACAAGCCAAGGCAATTTTAGCAACAGCTGGGCCCTGTATTGTACAGCAACTTAGCGATAAGTGCTGTAGGTTGCTCTCAGGGCACTTGAGAGCACAGATCTAGCATTTACACTTCTAACTTTTCCCCAATCTCACTTTTTGTAATCCTACACACGATATTCGCATTGACGCAATTAAAAATACATGATGAATGAGAACGTTATGTCGCCTTAATTTGTCCTGAGGCTCGAAAGATTCATCTGTATCCATAGCTTATGTATATGACAAACACAGACTGCAGTACATGCCCTCATCAGACCATACCTCAAGCACAGAATAGTAGTTTAAGCTCAGTTTGTCTTCCACAAAAAAAGAGCACTGGAACCTTCCACCCTGAAGTACATCACCATCCAATTTGACTGCCTACACTCTGCACACAATTAATTCGGTGATCCATACCTCAGCTGGCTTCACAAGTGTTACTGTGATAGGGGCAACAAGTTTGATTACCGTGTCAACCTGTGTTATGTAGTGAATGGCTCATCTTAAAAGTTGTTGTAATAGAAAATGTTTTATACCGCAAACTGAAATGCCAATACATAGATTATAATGACAAGTGCAAGTTGGATTAATGGTTGTGATTGCGTGGTACATAAAATGTACTTAATTATTGTTTTGCGCTTCTGTAAACTCACACAAGCTATGCATCTGCATAGTAGAGCTTGAAAGAATGGCACAGGTTGGTTGCCAAGCCAAGTAAGCTCAGCACAAAATGTTTGTGAACTCCTTGTAAACAATATGAATACATTTCATTAAACTAGTGCCCTGCCTGGCACTTTTTTGGATTTTTTAACTTTTTGTTTACTTTTTTCTCAGAAAAGTATGTCCATGTCTGCCCAACTTTTCAGCCACTCTCCAGTGTGGAATTTGCTTGGCAGATGCAAATAGCAGGTGTCCATTGTGAGATTTTTACTGGTAGAAATTCCAATCGAACATTTTAATAGCCTTTGTTTGCCTCAGCACTTTGTATTTGTGTATTCGTGCACTGTGAGGTGTTTAACACTACAATAGTGTAAACTTGTATCATGGAAAGGTACCATAAAATCTACAGAAAAGAGTGTTCCAAAGTGAAATTGAGGTTGACCAAAGCTATCATTCAATTAAGTATGGTGATACAAACCATTTCACTGGCACCTCAGCTAACAAAGTAACCAACAAGATACTTCTCTTCCTTTTGTTTTGTTCACTGCAATAACTACAATGAGTGAAATAACTAGAATAACAGGTGTCCTACTACTTCGACTGTAGGACGGTAGCAAAGAAGTCTATTGAAAAGCTCCACGTCAAGCGAATAGAGTTCTGCTTGTTACTGGCAAAATTCATAACACCAGTCTTCAAGTTTGCTTTCTCATGTTGCGCACCGATCAAGAAATGGCAGCGCATGTTGACATTCAGATGAAGACAAAGTGCTTGCCAATGCTTGGCAGTAGCGTGTGGCATCATCACTGGAACCATGTCAACATTTTGCAAGTCGTTAAAGCCGAGGAACTACAGCTGCTTGGTTTGGTTTGGTTTATTGGGGTTTAACGTCCCAAAGCAACTCAGGCTATGAGGGACACCGTAGTGAAGGGCTCCGGAAATTTCGACCACCTGGGGTTCTTTAACGTGCACTGACATCGCACAGCACACGGGCCTCTAGAATTTCGCCTCCATCGAAATTCAGCCGCCGCGGCCGGGATCGAACCCGCGTCTTTCGGGTCAGCAGCCGAGCGCCGTAACCACTGAGCACCACGGCGGGCGAACTACAGCTGCATTTCACCGATAGTTAATTCATTCAGGATGTCACATTGCAGCTTGGCAAGGTAAAAAATTCGCTGGACATGTGCCATTATTCCGAGACCAGTGCACAGGTGTTCCAACACAGGTGCAACACGATGGAGGCAAACCAGCTCTTATTTTCACCTAAAATGCACATTCCAATGAGTATAAGAAAATTGGGTAATTTTGCCGGCATTTTCTAAGGACAATTTTTTTTATTTCTTTTTATCTTTTGTACATAACTTTTAGGTGTTTGTCACCTGCAGCAAGGCTAGATGCATCACGAACACTGCAAGGTGCTCGTAACAGCACTTCATGCAATTTTCTTTTCACACATGTGATCAGATTACCGCCAGCTTATGCACGCGACTCACCTGGCTTGCTAGGCCTGCTCCCTTTGCCGCTCCACTTCCAGTTGCTCCGGGCATGCATGATGCTGAACGAGCCCATCTGACTATGAGCTGCCACCTCTCTTCTCTGCCATAACGGAATTGATGTCATAGCAGGAAGGAAAAGGCAAGGGATTAGAAAAGTTACAACAAGTGGAAAGCCATGTTCAGAGCAAGAGATGTTTATTTGGAGGGTTTACTTACCATGTTTCAAAAGTTTTTCATAGCTCATTGAAATGAAAACATTTCGCAAAGTTTGATAACGTTAAAATATTTGACAGTCGTGCATTTTATTTCAGTGCCCTTTCGTTGAGTTTTCTTTCCAGTCTACACAGCTCTTGTACAGTGCTCACGTCCCCTTCTTGTTCCAAGTAGGAGATCAGTGTGTGAAGGCCTCTCCAAGCATCAATGCAATTTGGTTCCAGAATCGAAGCAATGCATTCTGGCCGCTCATGGAAAGAAGCTGCTGATGGACCACTGTTCACAACACCACAGTCATCCAAACTTAGATAAGATGCAGCATCTGATCCAGGAGGGATAACTTTGTCCAAAACTTGCTGAAGTTCGCTAACTAATCTCTGATATGCATCACTGTCCGTTGCCTTTGCAAGCTGAAATGGCAGAAGGCCTGTCTGACTCCAAGAATCCAAGATTACTTGTGATGGAAGAGCCATCCAAGCCTGCGACAGAGCTCGAAGAGCCCAGCGAATGCTGACTGCATTCTCAAATCCGGCATCTTTACACATAGCAGTGTGCATCATAAGGCCTGTGCGATAGAGCGCCTTCACGCCATGTGCCACAGAGGTATCCATCGTAGCAATATCTGAAACACACTGTGGAGGCAAGTAGTGCACTTGGAGGTTGCAGAAGTAAGTATCGGAGAGACTATCACTCCTTATCCCATCTATCAGCATGATAGCACGACGCCTCTCCTTACAGAGGTTCTCGTCCAGTCTTTTCAGCTCACTTGCAAGGACACCTGCTGTCAACTGCATTCGTGGCTCATAGTGAAAGCTGCAGTAGATATCAGGATCAAAGAGGCTCCCGAAGCTGTATGGCCGCTTAGCGCCACTGATCACTATGGGCCTCCAGCGATGTGAACCTGATAAGTTGTAGAGGAGACCAACAACAAGCCTCTGTTGGGTGTGTCTCTGCTTCTCCCGTGCAGTGCTCTTAGTTGGCAGTGCAGCATAGGAGAAAGCCATCTCCTGTAAGTGGTAGATGTTCTTGAGAGTGTAATCCGCGAGGACTGTCTGCAGCTGGACATGGTCAGAGCTAGTGCTATCCTGGGGCAACTCGTCACGGCTGGCAGACTCTGGCGACACGTCCTCTCCATGTGCCACACTGCAAGAGATGCCATGCCTCATCTTGAAGCGATGTAGCCAACCTCTTGAATAGCGGAAGTCATCTGGCATTTCTGCAATGACAACACATGAACATCATATAGCGCATGATTACGTTTGCCACTGAACGCTGACCCAGCTGTGAGAAACAATGCTACAGCACTACACATAACAAAATGCAGCGTAACATAACACATAATTACGCATACAGATGCGAGAAGACTCATCTAGAGTGCCCGAGCAGTATGCTTCGGACAATAAAAAAAAAAAATCTTGGCACACCTAGTATATGGAGGCCCTATGCTTGCAACTTCATCATCCTTACAGGTACGAAAAAGCACTTGAGTTTGAGATTTTTTGCGAAGAACACTACTTGGATAAAAAATTAGCTTCCTTTAATCTGCAGAGCACTGTATATAAATGCTCTAGACAAGTGTGCTCGCGTCTGTACACATGCTACCTCATGTTACAGGAACACATATACATAGCGTCCCATGTAATGTAAGCCAAGGGTTTAGTACACTGTAACATATTGCAGGAAAGGAAACATATTGGAGTAATGCTAGTGGTTACCTGAAGCAAACAGGAATATTTTTCAAACTGTGTTATTAATCAGTTAAAATCATTCATCCTGTTTTTAATATGCTGGAGGAACATTAAAAGTTTCAAATAAAGAGCTAAATAGTGTCAAAAGAAACCCCAAATTGAGAAATTCTCTCAACTGTATAGCTTTTCTAAACACTAAACAAGGAGTACAGATAGTAGCAACAGGAGTATGTCTTTTAAACATGATGTGCCTGACAGTGCACCCCTTTCAATATTATGGCCATTTTCGATAGGGCACTGATTCAGAATTTAACTGTCACACATAAATAAGTTTGCCTGGTCCGGTACGTGGCTAGGTTAGGAATGGGATACGAGAGCTCACTTGTTGATTAAAATTTCAATTTGGCTGACATGCAACAGCTCATTACGAACAAACCTTAAAATGTATTCTAGCATGGTGACCAAACAAAAGGAAAAAAATAAATAAATTTGCAGCACACTACAACTGCCATGGTCATTTGATCTCACCCTGCACAGAGCAAGAGTTCTTCCTGAGCTTTCAAAAGAGACATTAATACATAAGAAAGAATGCGACTTTTTGGCACTGAATTCGCCATCACGATTAAGCAAACAGCCTGGGTCTAATGAGAAGGCGCAACACGCTCAGCAGCGACTGAATGTGCCTCTCATATGGCAACACTGGTAGTCGGGCCGTAGGTACCTGTGACGAAATGGGCATCTCTCCGCCCTGTATCACGGATGATGTTTTGATGGAAGGGTGAAGGGCAGCTATTGGCATGGTTGACAAAACATTCCGCTGCTGGAGACGGTGTGCAGTGGATTTGGACTTGTGTACTGACAGTTCGCAGTGTTTTCCTCAATGCCATCAAGTTGCTGTGTGGTGGAATACGCCAAGTGATCAAAGAAGACCAGCCACATATATTCCTTCCACTTTCCGGATAGCAAAAACCGGAGAAAAATTGTTTTGGGAGCCGTGCTAACAGCAAACTGACAGACATAAAGATAATTTAACAAAACTTCAGGGGTGGAGGGACACATTTGGCTGACCATTGTGCGAACTGCAGAGCGTGCGAGCCGCGGCTGAAGGAGATAAAGATTCTTGGCAGGAGCGGTGATAAGACGGCACGTGAATTATTGGAAGCATTTCACATCAGGAAGAGGGGGCATGACTGTGTGAGTGACACATCAGTTAATCTTTTGCAGGCAGAATACAGATACCTTGAGCACCCATTGTGATATGACGATCTGTTTCTTTACTGCGCATGTCTCGTTTTATGTATATATTTTCGCTCTCTTACCTGCGAATAAATCAGATGAAGTTAGCGCTTGTCCTGTGTGTATCTCCTCTTGTGTGCGTTTTTCGTTTGCGCTTAAATTTCATTTCATTTATAGACATCAAGAGCTGTCAGGATCTGCGGCATGCACTTGATTGTTCGCAGATTTACTCGGTTACATGTGCACCCATGTCTTTTTGGGTGAACAAGCAAGCATGTATAATCTGCTTTGTTAACCTCCCGAACAAATCGTATTGAAATCTTAAAGGGACAGTGAGGAGACCTCTATTAATATTTTTTTTAAAGCAAAATCCGATAGTTCAGCATTTCATGGCTTTGTTGCCACTTGGCTGGCAGCGAAAGATGCATTTATTTCTAAGAAATTTGGATTCGAAGTTGAAAAAGTTTTTCCCACCGCTCTGATTCAAACTTGGGATTCTCTTATGACGACACAGGACTAAGTGACGTGAAACATGACGTGCACATGACGTAACGCAGACTCCGTGATTTCTGGCCGCCAGCAGTGCGGCCTAGCAGCAGCCGAAAACAAAGCTACCGCCGGCCGCACGTTAAAGGCATCTATCGGCTATTGCGGCCGTCGCTACCGTCGCTTCGTTTACGTTTGCACCAGCGTTTTGACAGCGTTACGATAGATCCCGCTCTTGAAGTCGTCAACAAAGTTCTCGCAAATAGACACCTTTAGCATACCGTGTACCTTGTTACCGTTAGCGGAATACCGGGAGCCCGCCTACCACCGGTGAGCAGGCGCTGATTGGTCCCGATGCTACAGGCGCGCGCGTAGCTGCCGGGTACGCGGCGCCATCTGGCGACGTCAAGGAGATTTGCGCATGCAATGGCTGCGCCTCAGTGATTCATGGCTTCTCGTGTCCTAGTGCTGCCAGAACCATTGGTTCTAGCAACACTGTTTTGTCCTATGATGTCATCACGCTTGTACTTGCGAGTTTGGCCTGTGGCGGCGATACCTGTATCTTGGTTCTTGCTCTTTTCTACGTTACAAAAGCTTTGTTGTCAGTATGAGTGCCGTTTTCGTAATCAGGAGTTGTTATTCTGTCGGTACAAGCCAACTTCAATTTCTCCTCAGTGTCCCTTTAATCGATGGAGCGTTCAAAGGGCCGGATGGCATGTGATCGCTGGGAGTACACAGGCATTTGCAGTTTATTCCAGTGGGGTGGATCGTGTTCAAGAAGCTAGCTTCTGTCATGAGATGGCTCACAGGGCATGCCAGCACCTTGGCCGCCTAAGTGCAGCCACATTCCAACCCAGAATGTTAACATACCGTGCTTGATCAAGCAATGTCGTGTCAAAGTCGAAAAGCTGTGTCGTTTAAGTGAATTTTTGAATATTAATGTGCTCTGCATGAATATTATACAATGTTGAACAAAATGCGCCTAATTACCCCGCTATTTTGCTTACAGCTGGTTCTACCGATGTGGATCGCATTGGTCGTTCCGCTCTGCACTAAATGTTCTAGTAATGCTATCATGTGTTTGCCAGGAAAAATGTAATTTAAACGAGAAAAACTAGAAATGTCCCTACCTAAGAGAAAAATCGCCCAGCCAAGCACGGCGCTTGTGTGTACGCTGCAGTCTTCGCTCACGAACGCCCAAGTGCACTTCGTACGGCTCTGCAGTCCTGTACTTTCCAAGCGGTTATTAGGATAGGATAGCACTTCATCCTGTGTGCTCGTCCCTCTACGTATTTTGCTGGTGCTTACCAATACCCTTAAGGATTTCAGTGTCTGTGGACTGCAACAATCCAGGCACCCAAGCCTTTTTTTTTTCGGCGCACCCCTTAGCATACGTACAGTCAGGCCGGAATGAAACGCGAACACGCATATGTCATACATTTCTGCTTTGCAGCGAGATATTCCTTTAAAACCTATTTTCGATTATGCCTTTCAGTAGGCCCTTTACCCAGACACATGAATCAGGCTAGTTGTACACTTCGGCTGAAAGCAGGCAAGTAAAATATTTTGTTTTCTTGACATGCTCTGTTCGCGTTTCATTTCGGCCTGACTGTAAGTACGTGCTCCCCTGACGTCACACTGTCTGCAAACAGGAAGAGGTCTGTTGTGCCGTATGCTTCTGCAACAGGCCGACTAAAACGAGCAGACGATCAAAAATAAGGCCACAAAGATCATGAATCGATCAGGACTGAATTAGGAGCATAGCTGACGGTGCCCTCGCGTCGAAAAAGATGACAGGAATTGCAGAGAGAGCTTACTGAGCAGTTTCCCAAGAGAGCGGGCCTTTTCGACGATCATCATGTCGCTTATGTAGACGCCCCGGGAGCGCGCCCCTTGCAGCCAAGACAGCAGAGATTTCTCTACTTCGGCCACACGCGCGTTCCTCGAGTTCGTGGAGTTAGCAGTGTCCGGCGTAGTGGCGATCCACTTGTCGCTCTCCTGCAAGATGCGGGAGACTGTCGACTTGCCGATATCCAGGCCGAGGTTGATGCGCGTCCAGAGCATGACATCTTGCAACGTAGATCGCGGATGATCGCGCTTCCAAAGGCAAAGTTCGCGCTTTTCACTTGCCGTGGCCACTGTGCGCTTGCGCTTATCGTCGGGGCAGAAGGTAGACCCACCAGCACTCGCGCAAAGCTGGTCTCCTTCTGCGGGAACATGGCAACTTGAATCATCTCCATCGTCCATTCTAAACTGTGTATGTCCAAGTAACAATTTCTGTATCTTCAAACAGTCAAAACTTCATGGCAAGCTTTATAGTTCAGTCATAGTCCAAGTGCAATGGGCTGTTTCTGTACACAACTCGAACACTTGTTAATTGAAGAGCTGGTTCAGTCTTCAGTCTTTTACTGCTTGTACCGTAGAATCCGCCAAATGCCGGAAGGTAGCGTACCATACATAGTTTCTATAAGTTTCTAAATCCTCCGAATGATCCGGAAATAACCATAGAGTTAATACAATAACCATGCAAACGACCAAATCGAAGCGATTTTTGGCGCCTTCGTTCCTTCGTTTCGTTAGCAGTTTTAGCCCCACCTGGCCCCCAACGTGCGGCAAACACAATTCAATACAACTACAAAACTTATTATAAATGCTTATTATAATTTTTGTGCATTTTAATTTTGTATTTTTAATGTTTGTTGAAGTAATTATAGACATACGTTTTTAATAACTCATACAATATGCAGCGCTGTTAAACACCTAGGAAGTTAAAGATTAAAGAACAGACACGGCCAAGTCGTGCCTGCAATGGGGCTGCTGATTTTGTAGATTTTTGCAATTTCTGCTTTGGGTCTCGCACCGCTCGCGCATGTTTCTAGTCATTTGAAGTTTTTGGCATTTATACTTTGTACATACACAAGCTTCAACCATGTGTGGGGGATTCACGTGCTCCAAGAATGCTCTAACAGCGCTCAACATTATGTATATCGTGAGTAACGGCTTTTCAATCCGTGACTCGTCACACATGTTACGAACTCGCTGACGAGGTGCGGCTTCCATTTGCGAGCTTTGCGGACGTTAGTCGCGGTCGTTACGCGCTGTGACTTCCAGCCTGTTTGTGTTTTTTCTGACTGACTGTCTGGCGTTGGTAAACCTAGTGGGCTTCCCAAAATAAGATTGAACCTGAGTTTCATTCATCCTGTGCCCTAACAAAAAATATGAAGAAAACAGCGGCGTCTTCAAGGCGGTATCAGTTGTTTTGACGTTTCGTTGGTTTGCGAGCTTGGTGTGGTTCCTATCTCGCTCTCCACTCACATTTGAGATCGAGAGGAAACTTTCCGATCTCTTCGCTAGCATCAAGTTCCCGTCAACGATATAGCGAATTACGCGACAAACATACTGGTAGGGGGCAAACGTCCTGGGAGATGCTTACGTTGTATGTGGAAGAAAAGAGGACGAGGCTGGAAGGTCCGTTGAGTCCCAGCGTTGTGGCCACCTGTCGATGTAGCCGTTCTGTCGCAATTATCTTAATTTACCTCGTATGAGAAAATGCCCGAGAGACAGTCTTGCGCATCTTTCGCTTGTCGCCGAGGCTGCGCGGTGCAGGCTTCCCGCCTAGCTGTTCTAAATAATTAGAGATAATAAGGCCGAGATAATAATAAATTAGGCATAATAAGGCTGAGCAGACAGGATAATCGGGAAAAAAGGCTGGCGGAATGACCGCGTTTTTTTTTTTTTCATTCACTAAGCACATGGACTAAGCAGGTTTCATTCCATCTCCAGTTTGATCACGGTCTTTATTCCTTATCGCATCAATGTTATAAGCACGACTGCATCAGCAACTACTCCCTTAGAGCCTACCAATTCTGTTGGAGCCGTATCTGTGTGCTCTCAGAAACTATTAATCTACAGATGTGCACATTTCTTGATTGAGATCGAGGTTCCGAGGCGTAAAGAAGTCACTTCTTCTTTTGTCTACTTTGTGCATACGCTGGTCTCAAGCTTTTGTGTGAACCAAGGAAAAAACTTTTAACGGTCAAGAAGTTCAGCTGTCAGCATCTAATAACATAGGCTTGTCCCCACCGTTTCTGATCTCCATGCACAGGTGGGATAACATAGCTCTAGAGCAGTGTGCTGTAGAACAAATAATGCAAATCCTTGGCGCAGCTGCTGTGCTAGTGGAACGGTGCTCGTGCCTTTGTCGCTTGCATGTCTAGGCGACTGGGTTCAAGTGTAACTTTGTAAGCATTGTTTGTGAAATTTAATGCCTGCTTTAAAATTTTTTGCTTCCTGTGCTCCATAGAGCATTGCTTGAGTCTTCCAAGACAAGCCTATGTCTACACACTTGTCATAAGATAGCGTTGGGCTGTACTCTCTCATGCTTTTATCTTAAGGAAAAGCAAATACTGCTCTAGCTGGACAAGAAAGCCAACTGCTTGTCTTTTATTGTGATAGCAGTACCAGTGGCACTTGGTGTAAATGCCAGCGTAGTCTGTGTGAAGCCCCAGTGATTGAAGCCCACATGCTCCTGGAGCGTCAGCCTCCTCCCAACCACACCCCCTTAGCTAGAGGGCTGTGCACCCACCCAACTCTACCCTCCAGAGGTTTCACCCACCACCATCTCACCTCTGCAAGGTCACCACTCACTAGAACCCCACCTAGCAGCACAACAAAAGAGTGACTGCAAAATCAAATGCAAAGGCCAGTGTAATAGCCAGCTGCCCACCACAAGCATCACCTACCTCCCCAGCCCCTAACTAGGGGGATGCCCACCATCCATCTCTGCCCACTTTCACCCTCCAGAAATATTGTCACATTCGCCACAGCAGTGGCCTAGTGGTTATGAGCATCAGCCTCACATGCGAGAGGTGCGGAATTCAATCCCCAGTGCCACGGGGTGCCCTTTGGTGATGCAATGGGTACAAGCTTTCCCCTGGCCTGGTACTCAGCTTCTGTGGGGTGAAATGCTTGGCAAGTGGTTCTTTGACCCACGTGAAAACAATTTGTGCTGTGACGCTCTTTAGCCATAGATGACCTTATGCCATAAAAATGAATCATCATCAAAATTGTTGTTTGCAAAGCCTCAGCTTAGATTAAAAGCATTTGTTAGAGTAAAAGCATCAAAGTAATCTGTGAGGGCTTTTAGTGACAGCTTTCTCGCATCAGATTTCATAATTGTCTTGTTGGTTTTTAATGTGATGTCCAACAATACCACCATTGAATCACGAACCTGGCTTCCCTATTTAGTTAATTTTGAACTTGCACTCAACAGCCAGCCTTGCATGCCAAGAATACTGACCTTTTTTTGTTTGAAACCAAATTTCAAAAACTGAATTTGGCGTACTTTAATTTTTTTTTTTTTTTCATTTTTGGTATAAATCGAAAAGTACAATCCAAACTTATATGTAAATGTGTATGTATTATATGTATATCTAAGAAAGACTGTGAGAGCGAAATATTAGCTCTGTAGCATAGCAGCCTATGGTAGTTCTGGTGTTCTATTCAAGACATTGTTATTGCTCTCATTAAAGCATGATAATTGTAGAGAAAAGTCATTAGTTAAATCATTCACCTGAGTCAACATGCGGGCTGTATGTAATACATGATTCCTGGCTGAATGCTTGTTGTTTTTGCTTTTTTTCCTGCAGATTGTCTCTTTCATCCTCATCGGCGTGGCAGCATACGGCCGGGTGTCGAGCATTGTGACCAACATCACCATATTTGGTGCAGTGATAGCCTGTGGAGTGTTCCTGCTCCTCCTCTCTCTTGTCGGTCTCATTGGAGCTGTCAAGCACCATCAAGTGCTGCTGTTCTTCGTATCCTTCAAGATCTCTCAGTGATGTTTCATTCTCATAATGTATCAGTGGAGGAATTTTCCTTTTATCAGGAAATTTGAGGAGCAAGATTTGTCATGAAGGGAATTTTGAAAGAGTTTCCCTGCTGCTTCAGGGAAAAAGTGCCTGAAATACAAGTTTCTGGGTCTAATGGGGGGAGTTTTCGGTTGCAGCATGGAGCATCACTGGTACGTCTCATTGATAATTTCGATTAATTTGTTGAACCTGTGTTGTTGGTACAGTCAAGCTAGGAGAACCCATTGTTGACAGGATGACTTAGTTTCGATGAAAGTGTGCTGACCTCACGACCTAGCTCTTGCAAAAGGAAATCTCAAACTGAAATACAAACAAATTGGTAGAGCTAAGCTTGCCTGCTTAATGCTTTAATCAGCAAAACCTTATTGGCATTCGCGGCTGAGAGATCTGGAGTGGCAGGCCCGTTTTGGTGTCTCTACACTCGCATGCATACTCAGCCTTCTTCTGCTAAGGTCTTCGGTTCGATCGGATTCCCGGCACACTTCATGGAATCCATGCTCAGACATATGCTGTCGTTGAGCTTCATGGTGCAGCATCCATCATCTTTGCAACGCTGCACTTTCGCTATCCTGTACAGAATCCATGGCAAACCGATTGCTAAGCACTGACGAACCAACCACTACAACACGGTGCAAATGCAGAGCAACAGCTGCGTACAAGTTCCCCAGCGAGTTTTCCTCGTTGCGACGTCTCGAAACGAGACTGCTGGCCGACAGCCGTCGACCGGTGCCCAGATTTCCCCCTCTCCCAAGCAACGAATGCTCCCCTGCCATGGCCTCCTTTCCTCCTCTCTCGTTGGCCAGCCAGTCGGTGGTGTTGGCGCGGCCCTGCAGCAGAGCTAGTGCTCCCAGCGGTAGCCAAGAGTTTCTTCCCCTTTCTCCTCTACTTTCTTCTTCTGCTACTCGGCGGCTGCTTGGTTATTGGTCTATGGAGTAGATTTACTGGTACAACCCTGGATGATGGTTGATTCCATCACGAAATGCGACTTTAAATGGCTAGTGTGGAGGCTAATAAAAGAAGGTAGAACTCAAATTGAGGACAACACAGTTAGCTTCGGCAAGGAAAATGATAGCTGTAGTGTTGGGGGACAGGAAGCGGGCAGAATGGGTCAGAAAAAAACAAGGGTGAATTGCATCCTTGTCAAAATCAAGAAGAAGAAATGGGCTTTGGCAGGGCATGTAATGCGTAGGCAAAATTACTGATAATTGTTGAGGGTAACGAACTGGATATCAAGAGAAGGCAAGTGTATCAGGGGGTGGCAGAAAGTTAAATGAGCGGATGAGATTAAGAAGTTTGCGGAGATAAAATGGCCTCAGCTTGCACAGGACAGAGTTAATTAGAGATATATGGGAGAGGCCTCTGTGCTATAGTGGGTGTGATGATGCTAAAATGGCTAAACCGAAGCTCAAACAGCTTTTGCTGTAAAATGGTGAGTGAGACTTTGCTGCTTGTTTCATCATTTACTTTGGATAGCCTGGGTACCATTATATACGTCTGACTTTGCTCCACAGTTCACTCCAAGAGTTTACTCGCAAACTTCACCCTTTCTCTCACGCAATTGAATGACCAAGTGGTGGCACAACAAAAGCTTTCCCTGACAGCAGGAGCCAGTGAGGATGGTGATCTGAGTAAGAAATGCAGCATTGGGACGAAAATGTTTTCGGGCATGCTCAAGGAAAGCCTGCTTCCGCACACCTCACCAAGCACCTCTGTGTTGGTGCTTCTCGTCCTCCGATGGTGGTGTACACTCCTTGACCCCTTGTTCCAGTACATGGTGATCCTGTTCCTACTGTTTGTGGTTCAGTTCAGCGTTGCCTGTGCCTGCCTGGCCATGACCGAGGACCAGGAGCGGGAGCTGGCCAGCCAGGGCTGGAAGAAGGCCTCGCCCGCCGTGAGGGCCCAAGCCGAGCGGCTCTTCCACTGCTGCGGCTTTGAGCGCAACGCCTCAGACCCAACGGCCGAACCGCAGTGCGAGCATGTGCCAACATGCTGTCCACCACAGGAGGTGAGGAGGACCTGACCCCTGGCTGTGGTCGTTCTGTTTGACCAGACATTTTGCCGTTCTTTTTTCGCGGTAGTAATTGTGCAAGGGGCTTTCTCTGGTGTAAAAGACTTCCGTCAGTGTTGTAGTATGTCACGACTGAAAGAGCTTTAACTTGGGCTGGTTGGATCATTCTTGTCTCCACATTTTGACTAAAAACTTCCAGATTTGCACGCTTCCCAAGGGCGGGTGAGCCTGAGCCGTAAGGGATATGTGGAGTCAAAGCATATGAAACCAGGCCCTTGAAACTTTTTAGAATACCTGTGCAGTACAGATGGGCCTGGAAATGAGTATATAAAGCGGAATTGCACTCGTGGGGGCAGGGATGCAGAGTGTGAGAGCGTGCGTGCGTGTGTGTGGGTTGCTTTCACTGTACACCTAGGAATGGCAAAAAGACTGGTTCATTTTTTTTACTTTCCTTTTTTTTTCTCATGATAAATAGTCTGAAATGGGGCCAACACTGAAAGCTGAATAAGGCCTTGGCTCCCTATGCAGGCTTAAACAGAGTATAATCACGGAAAGCAGGCAAGTACAAAGCGCCAATACAGCTGACACAGTACAGACTTGAAACAGTGCCTTAAAACAAATGCACGGTAAACAGTTTCACAAAACAACAGCATAGTAGTGTGGATACTAAGGCATGCGGGTTTAAAATTTCTGATACATTTGTGCAACAGAAAGTGTGTGGAAAAAATGGACTGGATTAAGGGATGTAGACATATAAAAAACAGCATATTAATCAACCAGAACTTGCAGTTTAAAAAGTTAATGCTCATTGCACGACTAGCATAGAGATCGTATTCTGCAGGTTTTGAATAGCAAATTTGGCGATACCGAAGCAAGCACTCAGTGAGACTCAAAAACCTGCCACCATTGGAGTCGTCCTGTGAAAGCTTGCAAGTGGTGGCGTCGAAGCAGCATTTGGTGGGGTAGGAACCTATCTCAGCAAATTGCTGAGCCACCAAGGAATATAGCTGCAGTATCTCAGTTGCGGATGCAGTGTTTTCCGTTTATATATATATATATATATATTTTTTTTTACGTTTAATTGTATTTCTCATTTGCTATTAGTACTTTGGCAAAATGTTTCTGAAATGTGACTTGCTATGTAGTGTTTGATGCATGTTGTTAAAAAAGGTCATTCATGATTTTTAGCCGGCGGTTATTGATGCGATCCTGTTTTAATTATATCCTCCTGCTGTAGACTGTCATGTCGTTGTCTCCTGGGCCTCTGGCAAGCTGAAAGCCTTGGAGACCATCTCTTCACCTTCTGGAGAAAAATATTGTGATGGCTCTTTATTGTGATCATCCGATGACAGTTTGTTATCATTAGGTCTTTTCCTTGCTTGAAGCACTAAGGTTGCAGGCTCGGCGCATTGTTCAGCGAGAGCTGGTTGGCACTGGCTAATTGGCCGTCCACCTTCCACGGTAGCTACCCTTTGGGTTGTTCCCCTGGCAACCACTTTCCAGTTACACATTTTTCTGTCTGCTTCGTAACCTCCTCCGTCCACTGCAGCCACCCTCTGGGTTCTTCCCGTGGCAGCCATCTTCCAGCCTCTCCCTCTTCTAGTCTACAAGTGGAGAGGAGGCCTTTCCTCTCTCCACTTTGCCACCTGCCAATCGTGGCAGGGAGTGCACACAACACTACAATGCCAGTTGTTGCTTTTTCTTTACGGTGGTGTTCTAAAATGCAAACTCACTGAATTGAATTGCGGCATGCCAGCTGGCAAGCTTATGATGTGGCAGGACATTTCTCTGAGGTGTTTTTTCGGTTTTCTCTCTCTCTTTCTCTCTCTGTTTGCTTGTAGATTCCTCCTGATGGCACGTGTGAGTGCCAGGGTTGCTGGTCTGCCCTGCACCAGGCCATTCGTAACGGGCTCAAGATCACAGGCGGCATAGGAATGTTCTTCAGCTTCACAGAGGTGAGCCCATTTTGACTGGCTGCCACGATTACCGTTTTGATAACTGTTGTAAAAAAAAAAATTGAAGTTGCATATTTCAGTTCGATTCAACTAAGCTTCATCTATCCAGCAAAACAAGACACAAGTGTGTTTGAACTCGCGCACATCTCTGCTGGGTGAGCCATATCATCCATGGCGACTCCTTGAATCTGGTGCTTAGCAGTGCTTGGGTTGCAACTTGTGCATTGGAGATGCATACGGCCAGAGGCACTGCTGTGCATGCATGTGGTCTTTCGTTTGGCTACTAACCATACGGGACAGACGCATGGCTAATTTTGAATGCTTGCATTTCTTCCCGAGTAGCATGGCCAGCTGTTGGGAGTCTAGATGGCCACTCGTCTACTTGCTTAAGAAGCCGGTTTTTTAGCAGAGCATAGCAACACGAGGACAATAAACTAAGGGACATGACACAAGTGCTCGTGCGCTCATTTGTTGACATCTCTCTCCATGTTTTGTCCTTATGTTGCTGTGTGCTGCTGAAAAACTAGTGCAATACCAGCCAGCCCGACAGCTTGTCTTATTCACATACAAAAGTCCTAAAACAATCTTGTCAGCCCTCTTCCCACATTTCTTTCAAACCCTCATCGACTTCAATGGCTTTGTTGTGTGTGTGAGAAGAGGTTTGCTCTGCAGGCATGTGAAGTATGCTATTACTGGTTAGTTCCAGTGGGGAAAATTGGAGGTGGTAGAATTGCTGTAAAACACTCGGCACAGTGACATTTGGCTAGCAGAGCACTAGGAGCATAACACACATTTCAGTGAGTACTTCTGTGTGCCTGCCACTGTTCTTGCATTACCAAGAGGAGAAAAATGGTTTCAAAGACAAAAGAAGTGGCAGCCTTGACAAAAGGCATTTCACAGCTCCTTTAACTTGGTCAAGTAGTTCTCAGAGTTTTAGCATCAGGACCAGAGGCTTCAGACCAAACCCATGTTGACCATAAAAAGCTGTTTGAAGACTGTGCACCTTGTGAGCAATGTCATCCTCAAAGAGATTTCACTTAACACATCACGGAAGTGAAGAAATTAAATGTGTATTATCCAGCCCTCAATGTTTTCTTCAATTCAAGTTCTGTGTCCGTTTTTCTCTTGTGCTTCCCACACAGGGGTCGATATGTGAATCAGTCTTGAAGGGGGTGGCCCCATTTTAACCATGTATTTTGCTGACCCTTTTTTTTTGCTAAAATGTGGTTCAGTATGGTTTTCTCGTGTAAAAATCACTTAGGGGAGACGACTGCCCCCCTTCTCCCCGTAATCAGTCCCTGCTTCCGCACCTCTGGGAGCATCACGCCACATACCGAGGCCCCATTGAGATTTAAGCCTTTATGCGGGAGGCTATCATTTGAGAGATATATTCACTTTGTAGTGATCCCACATGATTGTGTAGAAACAAAATCGTTTCATAGAAAGCCCCTCGAGGAGCTGTGCTGTCACTGCTGTTTGATGACTTAATGCTGCTGGGTACAAAATAGGCTTCGCCACTTACCACATGCATATCAGCATGTGTTGTCAGAGATTGATCCCATCTGATTGCTAGCTAACCAGTAGATGCTGCAAGTTATTCTGGTCAGGTCACCTAAAAGGCATGCCTTTCATCTTGTCTGAAAAGCTAGAAAATCATGGAAAGACATAAGAATTGCTGCTGCATTTCCAAGTCTAATCGTTGGATAAATGCTAGAATAGTGTGCCACTGAAGACAAGGTGACAGCAGTCAAACCAGCTGACGAATTTCACAGGGGCATTACTGATGTCATCGTGCTGCTTGTGTGGTGTCCACTTTTGACACATCCTTCATCATTAAGGCCAGATACACGTGATTGTGCAATGGCTCTCATCTTTATGACAACGCATATGTGATGTAGTTCTTAACCTAGTAAATAAATGAATTGTTAAATTCTTCGGTGTGTGCTCCTGGCTTATTTGCCGCTAAATCCGCCACCGAGATCGTCACTTTCGGTGTGCTTGCATGTTTAGCATTGTTGCTTGCCTGATCCATGCATTGTGCAACATTGAGCACTGAGTATAATACAGGCTGACGTGTAACGACGCGATATCCTAACAAAGCATTGATGCCTGCTTCGGGGACACCATTGTGGGTGTATGCAGTGAATGTTGTATGTGCAGTAATTCGGGACATGGTGGGTTAGAGTAAGTTGTACAGACTGCTCTGCCTTTGCCATTTATGGCACTAGTTCCATGTTTTCCCAGGAGATGACAGCGCCAGGCCGGTCAGCTTGCTGGGCTCACTTTTTCACTGCATGTTTGTGGATGGGACATTGTCTTCCATTGTTGCTGCGTGCAAATAAGCCGGGAGCATACAAGGAGGAATTCCCCGGGAGTTGTCTGGATGAAGGTGGTGGTCCCTACGCGTATTGCTTGCCATGGTGCCTTCAAGTAACCCTCTCTCAATCTTGCCTCTCCCTCCTGGCTGCCTGCAGTTCATCGGGGTGTGGTTGACGGTGCGGTACCGCAACCAGAAGGACCCTCGTGCTAACCCTAGCGCCTTTCTGTAACCACTAACCACCACTCTCCAGTGGCTGCTTGAAATGGCTCTCTTGCAAGGGGCTCTCTCTGGCACACCACAAGGTATGGACCCCCCCATGCCCCCAACGCCGCCATCTCTGCTCCATCGACGCGCACTTGCCCCCCCCCCCCCCCCCCTTGGAGACGCATGGCGTCGCCTCTGTGACTTTGCTCTCTCTCGCTCCCGTCTTGTGGCGAGCGGATTGCTTTTCTAATAGTGCAGTGAGACTGATCGTACATGTTGACCTGTATTCTTGTTTTTTTGTGATGCTCTTGTTTCCTCACTGAGGCTGCTCTCTGTAGCTCCATCTTTTTTTTTTTTTTTGCAGCCCAGTTCATTTTTTTGTGCAGCATTTACAACATATTGCTGGTCCCTCTTGCCACCTGTGAATGTGTATAAAAAGCTTTATGTTTGCTTTTAAATGCAAAGCATTTACAGGGCTTGTTTGAACACTTTTCTGGTGTCCAGTGTAGCCCGAGTTGAATTCAGTGTTATAGGTGTGCCTGCAAGAACAAGGAAAGCAGACAAGGAGAAAGAAGGATGTTGTATCATCAAAAATACAAAATATAGTTCTTCTAGAACAGATCAGTTTCTTTCGGAGCACCCATAAAAATATGGAGCTGATGGCTTGTGTGGGAGCTCCCATTCTATGTAAATGCATGGAGTCAAACCTGGATATAATGAACCTCGATGTGGAGTTAAACCTCAATATTACAAACACAAATATTCCCAATTATTGGCTATATCGAATTGTTCATAAATATATTTAGTAAACATGTGTAATTCTTACTTGTATATTGAATGCATTTTGCTATAAAACGGATAAATTGGACTGCCAAGTGCCAAGTTGTGCCCGCTCTAATGGCATGTGGCACGCTTTCCCTCGCAACATGAGTGACTATGGTGTCCTGCAGCCAGTGGCATGGCCGCTATTGTAATGGAGGTGGTAAAAATTGTGCATTTGTTCTGTTGTCTGATTTCTTTACCTGACACTGCTGTAATGTGGGGAAGCCACCATAGCTGGGGTGTGTACAGGGAAGCTACGCTAACTGGCGTTTGAAATTCGCTTTTTGCGGCCTCTATAATCGCAGCGAACAGCTTAAAATCGTTGCTAAAAACTTTGAAAAAGGCCTCTCCCAGGTTTCGTCCTTTCACTGGTTAAGTTGCGCTTCTCCTGCATGTGTGTATTTCGGTGAAATTTTATACTCAGCTATATCTAACTATTTTGTGTCTTTTACCTGTTCTCTGTAACGAGGCTTGACTAGCAACTTTCTTGATATTACGATGTTTCTTAACTCCCCAAAGCTGTTCCCATTCAGGTGTGTGTATTTATGAACTCCTTGCAGTAAAGGTGTTGCAGTGGTTCCTCTTAATATAACGAATTCATTGCGTCAACTTCTATCAGCTAGTGCTGCATGGCTTGAAATTTGATTGGGCCTCGCTAAAGTTTCGTAATGATGAAATGAACTGTCCTGAGAGGAACATTTTTGATAGCAGGAAGCGAACGCAGCTGACAACGTGCTGCACGCCTGCACCATTGATGTCACTTTATGGTAAACACAGCAGTCTCCGCAGCATTCGTTTTTGTAATGTAACATCTAGTGACACTGCAAACAAGGCATGTTAAAAAGCAGCACAAAACAATGGGATGTAGCAAAGAAGGCACAGAACGAACAATGCGCGCCCATCGCCGCCACTCAGTTCACGCGATTCCGGCACCAGCAACTGACATTTGCCGAGTGCGGGGACGACGGAGAGCACCAGCGATGTGTGAACGGAGTTCGTTTCCCAGGACAACAATGGCCTGGCAGAGCAAAGGAAAAAGCACATGGGAGGGCTGGCCTCCGACACCTCTCCTACCCCCTACGCATAGTAGCATTGTACGAGCTGCAGCCACTGCCACAGTCGCATTAATTAAGAGATCATGAAAAGTTTCTTTTTGCAGCTGCAAGTTACAGGGACTTACAGTTAATGTTTGCTAGGTGGTTTCATCTGCATCTATTCTCATTTTCATTTTGTCTCTACATTGTTGTTTCAAATCAAAACTGCATGTTACAAAAACCTATATGCAATAAAAAATCGCTGACTTTTTAGCAATTTCATTATATCCAGGTTTAACTGTATGTCCTTATGTATGCTCAGAATATTTTTTTTGTATGTTAATGCTGATTCTGCAGCTTCTTTGTAGGCGCAGATCCTTATAAATGCCGAGCATTTAGAACACTTTTGGGATGTGGTGGAGAGACTGCGTTAGTTTTTCATATTTGACATGAAAGTAAAGCGATTTATGTGAAAGGGTGCAGGCCTGCTCTTTGCCGATTGCTATAGAATTTGTTGCCCATGACCTATTGCTGGTGCTTTTTCTGGTTTGTTCATATAGTCGACCCTGCCCCGCTAGGCCTTTTTTGCTGAGCTCAACCACAATAGATGGCATTTGTCAGTCTGTATCCACTTGTTTCGAAGTGTAGGAAACTGAGCACGTCCCGATTGCAAATGCTGTTTTTCTCCAAACAAGTGTTTCACATTTATGAGATGAAACCTGGCAATTGCTTAGAACTACGACAGTGAGCATAGAAGTAGCAAAGATGCTCATCCATGTGATATTGCAGACAGATGAAACGTGGACGTGACGATTCAGTTGTGAGCGGCAGCTTATAGTTGAATTTTAGCATAACAAAACTGTACTGAACTAATTGGCTAATTGCTGCTCACCAACATTTTTTGCTTGGAAACACGCTATTCTTTATCGCATTAATAAATTTCATTAGGTCGAGGCTTCTGTAGTGCAAGTGATATGAAAGGTTGGCTTTACTTTTTTTTTCCCCCCTTTTTTTTTGTTTGTGTGATAATACTCAGCACATGACTGTTGCTGAATGTAATTTTCTTTTTTTTTTGTACAGCGGTGTGCGTGAGTACTTTGTCAGATATGACGTGCAGTAAAAAAGCTGCTACTCTTCATTTTAAGAAATAAGAAAAGAAAAGAAGGTGTTTTCTTTTTAATAGAACTGTGATTATACATCACAAGTTCCACTAGATCGATGTTCAGCCATAGCATGATGGTGATTGGTGGTGAATTCGTGGGGTCCATTTTCAGAGCATAGAGCCATCACTTTGAATGAGAAAGCAAAAACCTAATCTGTTTGAAATTAATCTTTAAACGCTGCTAAGATCTTACTTTGTTGCTCGTGTTTGCATTGGCTCATTCTAATTTTGTTTGTCCATGATTGCACCTCGCATCTTTTGCCCCCTTTTCTTGTGGTCTGTGTGAGGTGCTGTACTGGGCTGTGGGAAGCGTTGTCTTGCAAGAGATTAACGTGGTGCACCAATTCACATGCATGGATTAAAGTGTTGCCTTGAGCCTTCCAATTTCTTCCTGAGTGAGTGTCAGTGGCCTGTTGTCCTCACGTGTTTGTCTCATCTTTCCCTCCCCGTTGTCTCCGGTGTTCTCCAGCTGGTGGCCGTATTTGTGGCTTACCGTTACCGACTCCAAAAAGACCCCGAGGCGGATCCTTACCTTCTGCTGGGTGGAGGAGCTCGTGTCACGTGACAGGCCACCCAACTCTCTCTCTCTCTCTCTCTTTCTTTCTTTCTCCATGTTTTCTGACATTCCTCGTCCCCACCACAAAAACATGCGCAACACCAAAGCCCTTTCACATTCCCACTTTTGTCTTTTCTTTCTTCTGTGTCTTCTTCTTTATTCCAAGTTGGTGCATTTGGACTGGCCGCAGTTTTCTTTTGTTTTGTATCCGGTGTGTTTAGGGAATTTCCCAACGTGGCGAAGGTTTTGAAGTAGGGACTGAGGTGGTTAGCGGGTGCAACTGCAAAAGTGGATTACACAGCTTTCCGAAATATTTTTAGCTGGAACTTCACTGCTGTTTCAAGTTGATAAACTTTGCTGCGACCATTTTTCTTAAGATCCCGGTTTTAGCTGATTTTTGGCAGAGTGGCTTCCTTAGTCTGGCAGTGGTCCTATGCTAACCCGTGACAGAATATGGATTTTGTGTTTGGCTAGAAAAAGTTTTAAAAATCTGGTAGCTCTTTACACCCACACGACTGAATTCAGGTAGTTCTGAGGGTTTTTTTTTTTTCTTGAAGGGGCGCTCTACTGTCAAAAATGAGTGTAAATATATTGGCATGTTCTTGTAGATCTTTTTTTCTCTGATGAGAGTAGTCGCGGCAGAACTCGCATTTTGGCAGATATTTAAACTGGCAAAGAAAGTCTGGCCAGGGCCAATAGTTGCGCCGTGCTCTGTTAAAGTTTCTTTGTGGCTCTCCATGTAGTCGGGCTACTTTGCATGGAGCGGACACACTTTATGGGCAGGACTAAGGATAATTTACTGAAAGCAACTTCTGCTGCCTTATTTCTTTTTTTCTCTTCTTTCAAATATACACCGTTTCTAATGGTTTAACGCCGTTGCTTTCCCATCGTCTCTTAAAATGTTTTGAAATGCCGACTGCCCAGTGCTGTTGCTGGCAAAAAAAAACAAAAAAAAACAGTTGCTGGTATTTGTGATAGATACCACCAGTCTCATTTTATTAATGGTATTTTAAAAGAACCTTAGTGAGCTCAGTTATAGTTTTAATGAAACCTATGCGTCTAGGTTGATGTCATGCTCATTATTGCCGCTACATGCCACCTGGGTGGCACGGTAGTCATCGTGTCTGTGATGTCGTGATTTGCGGATGCAGACTATCTCTAGAAAGCGCCATTCACATGTAAAAGAATTTACGTCTTACATTATTCTGCCATTTTTGTCAGCGCCATGGCCAGATAGTCATTTGTTTGGCTACGGAGCTTTCAATTATAAAAAAATATAGCCATTAAGTCAGCACGCTGTCCCTTTAATTTTGGTGGCATTCTTTTCTTCCCTCCAGTATGCACCATTTTGAGCAATTTTCCCCATATAAGTGATATGTAAAGGTGAAGTGCTATGGGAAATGAAGCAGCATTGCACGGAATTCCTTTGCGGCATCGTACTATGTTAGAGCTCTGTCCTAGTGTTGTAGGATTAGCGATTGCCCGCTAACCAAGGGAGCCGTAGTGTGGCACGACGAGCTTCTCGTTGTGGAAACTGAAGGAAATTGCCAGTACCTTTTTTATGCACTTTTGGTGCACTTCAAATCATCTGGGAAGCGATTTTAATGCTTTGTGGCTAGAATTGCTCAGTGCCACTGGTATTGAGTCAACAGAAGCAGCACTGGTGAGCAGAGACATTGCACTTCGCATTAATAACATTGCTGCAGGCGTGCAGTGAAAAAATAAAAATGCCGTATATTCATGTGGGGGCCACTCCCCTCAACTTGGTGCCCAAAAATCGCATAGCTATAGGTGCACATTTTTTACTTCATTCTTGTTTGAAATAAATTGGGGTGACAATTGGCGAAGTGATCTACTGGCTAGTTGTATTGCAGGCAGTTAACACCAGTGTGTTGTCTCTATGAAACGGTCACCAGGCCCATGGTATTTGTCATGCAGGTCATGCAGGTCATCAGGTCAGTGAAACGCGCATAATGTGGGGTCCACTGTAGTCTGAAAAAATTTAGTAGAAAAAACGCGATAGTGTGTAGGCCCGCACCCTATCAAAATCTGAAGAAAAAAGTGCGACCCTTACACAAGTGTATACGGTAAATGAGCAGCAGAAAAGTGGCATTAATGTGTTGTGTTTTTAGTCATATGGTGATTCACCAGATTGGTTACACACCAGATTGGTTACACACCAGATTGGTTACACACCTGATTGGTTGGATCAATTTGGCATGCAGTGTGGACTGTACAGGGAGGCCATGGCAATGCAGAGTGGAGCTGGCCGGCTCGAAATGTCCGGGTCTTTTGCTCAATTGCATGGAATAATGTGCTGAAGCGCGATTGCTGGTGCATGGACACCTGGCACACATTACCTTGTAATACATGTGTAACTGCTAGAGGGCATGTGTGGCAGTTTTATTGAATGTTCAAAGGTAGCCCGTGCAGTAATCGTGGTCAGTCGTATCACAGTGCAGATATAAGGCAAAGGTGAATTGCTTCTCACAGAAAGCCAGCCCTAAATAGTTTACCATGGAGGACTGTTCACTTGTTCAATTGCAGTACGTAATTTGGCGAGTGCCACAGCTTTCTGCGTGATGCAGCTGGAAGCCGTACTGCGAGGCGGGCACAAGGGAAAAAAATGGGAACAGGGATGCACTCTTGCCACTAATGTTTTTTCCATGTTCGATCACTGTCGTTCAAGATTATGTGACGTGGCGTTGTGACAAGCAACCTTACTCCATGTGTAGCCTCAAATATTGCTGGGCTTTTCTACGTTCATTAGTTTTGCAGGGTTCATGTGGAAGCAAGTACCTATTCTGAACCTTTAAGCATTCGAACAGTACTGTGCTGTGCTGTGTCTCATGTATTGTTAATGATATTGCAGGCAGAAAGTGAGGTGTGCAGTCTCTAATTTCTGTGCTTTTTCACATGTATTCAGCACATGCGTATGAACTTGCAGGCGAGAAAACGCACACAAACTGGTGCATTGTTAAAGGCCTTTGCTCAATTTCCTTCTTACTGTGTTGTCTCTCATTACATAAGCAGTCCTCATTTGGGCCACTTCGAAAAGAAACACGTTCAATAAGAAGCTCCTCAGATCTTCTTTTTGTGACCTGTGATGTTCCTTCTGCTACGTTCCTTATCTGTTTGCTTCTTCTTGTGGCAGGTCTTTTTGTGTTAGTTTTACCTTAGTGAAATGAGAAATGGACTGCAAAGTCTTTTGTCGTGCACTAGCTAACAGACTTGTGAGATAGCGTAAATTCTGTATATGGTTGATGTGGAACTTGGTGCTGCAACATGCCCACTGTTTGTAATGACCGGTTGTCCAACATAAGTTGGATATGATGTTTAACTGCACATTGAGCCTGACCTTATTGTTAGGGGATGCTGTAGTTACCCAAAGACATAGTGTGGACACACTTCCTGTAGCACCTAGACACACCAACTTTGTGCTCTGCGATTCATGCACAGCAGTCTGTTGCAACCATCATTAGCCCCTGTGGACCTAAGGACTGCACCATTTATGAGCATGGTCGGCAATCTTGCTGCATGAGACATGCATTTTTAATTATATATAGCTTTGTTTCAGGGACATTTATGGCTGTTGTGTATTTTCGAGGATGTACTTTTGTGTTCTCTTCAGTCTTTTTTGTTTAATGCTGAGCCAGTGCTTGCCATGATTATATATTGTAGCAAGGCCTCCAGCGTTCTTTACAAATTGGGAAACGCTACATTGAGGAGATTATTTAAGATGGCCTAATATTTGGCACCTGTGGCTACTGCCCACTTTGTCGATATTAAACCTGAAAACTTGCGCTGTGTGTATAAACCAAACTTCTTTTTTTTTTCTTTTTTCTTTTTTTTCACTGTCATGCTTGCCAGGAATATCGCACTGCAGTCTGGGGAAGTGTGCATATTGTGTAAAGCGAAATGTGAAGGTATAGTATTTAGTAGGAAGCATTCATATCATTTATTTTTCTTAACTGAAACCTGTTCCTTGTGTTTTATAATAAAAAATTTTTGTTGCGGAGCATCACTTAGTGAGGTGTCTTGCTTTCTTGGAATGACTTGTAGTGGCTGAAATTGGAAAACAGTTTTTGAGAAACAAGGTGTGCATGCTTAGTCAGTTTTGTTTGGTTTTAGCAAAACTGCACATTCTGCACAGTCGAGCTCCAAATGATTGTTGATGCAAGGGGTGTCCTAGTGGAACTCCTTTTCAGTCAAAGCTACCGCAGTTATTGAGTTCAATATAACATCTACAGACTAAAAGTTTGAAATCAAATAGTTCGAACTGCTAGTGTGTGGTGATCAGGAGCAGTTTGGATAAAGGGACATTGAGGACAGATTGAAGTTAGCCGCTATCAGTAGATTGCGGCATTGTAACAATGAACAGACCACTCTAAACACAAACTGAGCTTTTATAAGCTAGGAAAGACCAAAAAAGAATAAGGTGTAACCATCAGCAGCAGATATCACAAGTACATAAACTGTGTTTAAATCGAATTTTTGCCGCAGATACCAGAGGCTATGCTACACTGCAGTGCAATTCTAAACAGTGGCAACCAGTCCTTTTTGATGTAATGTTGAGAGTTTGAATTGAGTGGCGAGAAAATACTTAATTAAATCATCTCTGCCATTAATCCGTTTTTTGCTGCCGTACAGACATTCACGTACCCAGAATGAACCAGAAAATACTAAGAACAATAATTCAGTGGAGCTGTCACTGTCCCTTCAACGGTACACAGCAGGATTTCATAGATGTATACTCATTAGTATGGAAATTGTTCACACCAAGCTTTGACCTTTTGAGACGAAGTTACATTCCGTAATTCTGCAGCTCGCCTGTGTGTTCTTCACATGAGACGTACTTGTGAATAGCAAAGTTTAGCTATACATAGATACCATAGAAAACATAACTGCAGATGTGCATGATTAACGATTAGTTGAGATAGAAGTGATGCCACGTGTTTGAATGCCCTGAGCTACCCTAATGTATGGCATTAGGATGATGATGGTTTAGTGTCAATCCCTGCTTAAAACCACAGCATGGAAGGCAGTGTACTGTCGCACAGTTCTTTTTTTCTTTTCTAAAGTACATTAGCAGGTCGTTTGGTTGGTTCACAGACTTCAAAGGAAACAAAAACCAGACACCACCATCAGTATTCACGGAAATTATTAATGCGCCGAGCTTCAGTTTATATGTTTATGTTAGTACACACATGTATTTCAGATGTTGCTACAGCAAGTACAGTCGTCCACATATCTGTCTAGAGCGCTCGAACAGAGCACCGGGGATTACACGTGTGTCGTTTACGAGTGGCCTAAAGCTCAAAACATGGCCTTATCGCGCGTGCACATTCCCGTGGATCATCTCTAACTCCTCATGTCTTTAAAACGTGTATTGGAGCCGACGTAGCAGTGCCGATTGCAATTAATGCACAACAGAGCGTGCCGCTCGAGCGTTCTAGACAAGTACGGACGACTGTACTTCATTGTTCTGCAAAATTTTACAGTTGCTCTTTCTTTTCAGTTGGCTATTTTTTTTTTGTCTTTCAGAGTTCAGTCCTATGTTCCTTGCCAAGCACCTCTGGTGTAGTGCATTGCTGTGTATGAATGCTTTTGATGTGTGCCACCTTATTGAAGTGCACTAACACCAAATTTAAATCATGCACAAAACCACGCCTTTAAAAGAACTTGTGACACAGCTCATGATGTCTTGCTCAGGGAAACCACTCCAACGGCTTGGCAATGCTTCAGCTTCTCAGGCTGTCTGTTGTCAGTAGCTCTGATTCTATAGTAATCTGGCAAGGATATTGCTTATACCTCAAATGCCACAGCTGCATAGCATATGCATTTTCAGAAACCAAACTGTAACCAACGAGCAAAGTGGCACATATTCTGCTGCGTACCGGAGGCACATGCGTATATAAGAAATGAAAGTGGCTGTAACTTTACTGTTCTGTTTGTCTATTCATTCGTGTGCTACTATGGTGAATGATTTTGCTTAATATGGTTAATGTTATTGTATCTTTGGAGCATCTACTCGCCAGGAAGAATAGATTAATTTGTTTCTTATCATGTCAAGATTTCTAGAACTTTTTTTACTGCATTTCAAGCACGTGAAAAACAAAACTGCGGTATTTTGTATTGTCATAATGTGCAGAGGGCTTGCTTGCTGAAGAAAAGTTGCTTGTAATGGCATGTTTGCTGTAGCAAAGCTGTGCAAAAATTCTAGCCAGTGGAGTTGTTCAGTCAACATGGCTTAAAATGATTGCTCTCAAGTAGATGGCGGTAACATTTAGTGGTTAATGACTGATAACCTGAAAGGAGCCCAATATTACATTGTATAATGTCTTGCACACTGTGTGTGCAGAATGCATGCATTTGCTTGCAGATGGTGTCATTGCTAAAGAGTGGGACTCTAGTGAGTATAATGTACAATGCTACCTTGATCAATTATAACTAGTAGTACAAAATGGTAGCTTTGCTACTTTCTCGTCTATAAGTCTTGAACCCCTATTACAGCCTATTTCTAGAGGAGGGGAGGTTGAAAGCTAGTGTGCTAGTTGTGCCTGTTTATAAAAATTTCCCTACATTAGAAGAAAAATTTTAGAGAACTACAGGCCAGGCATTGATGAATAGCACAAATTGTGGAAGATGACTGGTCCACTATTTGTACTTCACATAATACAGCAAGCATTTCTGGCACATACTTGGCATGGGCATTGCTAGAGGACTAAAGGTCATGCTGTTGTAGCGTGATGTTTATGCAGCAGTGATCCATGTAGCATCCATGAAAATGCTTTGACTCGCTGGAAAGGAGGCTAGTATTTACGTAGTTAAACTGTAATAAAAAAAGAAAAAGCTCAATATTGGCTCTGGACAGTTTGTGGATGTTAAAGACGTGTACCTTCCTTTTATTACAAACAGTAGCTCAATGTGTAGCTCAAGCTTGAATGGGCACATGTCAGCCCTTTTTCAACCAACTGAGCTGTTTTAATTGCATGTCTCTCCTCTTTCTGTGAAAAACGTAAGCATGTCAAGCTCTTGTTTTGCCAAAAATAAACCTCTTCTACATGAACCTGTCTGCCCTTTCTGACGTTCGCTGTCAAGACAATGTGTTTGACTGGTAACGCATGCTATGCATGACCATGGGCTTTCTGGAAATAGCTGTGTTGTGCATCCAGGAAAACTTGCAAGCAGTGGACAAGGCTGTCACATTCTGGAGAAATGCCTGGCAAAAGCTTGGCAGAGCAGTTTTTTTTTTTTTTAACTTGACAAAGCAGTGCTATCTCGAAAGCACGAAGGTGGCTTAAAGAAGCAAGCACAACTGCTTGGCAAGAATGTCTTCACTTGTGCTGTCTTAAAAGGGGATGCGCCTTTCATCAAAATTGTATTTATTTCGTGAAATTTTTTGGGAATATTGGAAATATAATTTAATGACTACTTTCTCAATATTTCACTATTTTATCTCCGGAAAATTGTTTTGCAATGTATATTTTTCCTCTGGATCGTGTGAAAAGGCTGCAGAGTTAATATGTGGTAGAAGGCTGACTAAACATTCGCGTTCCTACCGGTGCGCCACAGGTCAAGATATTCTTAGTTTTTTTTTTTTTTTTTTTTTTGCAAAGCACAAAGCACTGACATAAATTTGAAAATTTTGAATAAGAACCTCTTGACCCGCACTAGGTCCTAGGAGTGCAACAAAACAAGCGAGTTCAAAATGGATTACACAGTCATGAAGAAATCTGCTTCACAAGGTGAGTACAAAAAACCGTAACGGAGGAAAACGCTCATTGTTTGAGCATATCCCTGCAATTCACAGAACTTTTTTTTTTTTACTTCCTGGTTGATTTCAGCAATGTAACTTTGGGACAGCATAAAAAATGAGGCATACAAGCGAATACAACAATTGCCAAAAAAATCGATTTTTTGGCTATAGAAACGACCAACAAATTTACACAAATGAACAGTGATTGGGAAATGTCAAGAGATCGCTTCTCATGGGGCAGAAGGAAATCCGTGCTATAAGCATTGGCAGGACAGAAGAGGATTCAAAAGGTGGGAGTGATTCACTAAAGGTGTCATTGCTGTGAACGAGAACTTTATTACAAAAATTCCAGTCAGTGAGCAGACTGACATTCAGCTTGCTGGTACATTTTGCAAGATAAAGATGTACAACAGACTAAAGAAACTAACAGGTGTACTGACATGAAAAGCTGCATATACTGAATCTTGCAGGGTTGCGAAAAATATTTATCTTCCGGGGCTTATCACCCTGAAGAACAGAAATGCATTCACGCAGATCAGTTCATGGCTGACTGGATTTATTTGCGGCCGCACGCCACTGCTCACAGAACGTACTGTGCACGACTGGCGATCGCGACATCAGCGACGTACAGGCAGCGCTTCGAGCTCGAGGGTGTGGTCATGGCTCGCGCATCCGTATCCTTCGTAGTAGCACGGAAATGTGTTTGAAACATCATAAATTCTGTAACTGTACACAATGCACTCTGGCCACGGAATTTTAAAAATTATATTTTGCAATTTGTATCAACCATGATCGCATCAATAAGATTGTACTGTGTATAGGTGACAAAAAGGATACGGCACTTGAGTGCAGTGAAGAAAGATTTCTCCAAGACTGTGAAACATGATCAGCGAAGGAAGTTGGGCAAGTTGGTAAAGATTCATGGTGGACAAAAGCGCGGTGGAACACAGACACAGGCCGCCTGTTTCGTCTCATTCTCCCCTCTCTGTCTGTGTTCCACCGCGATGTGATCCACCATGAACTGTGAAACATGGTCTATCTGACAAGAAGGCAATCCGACTTTCCACATTCAGAAGGCCCTGTTACCGCTAGGTTGCCCTCAGCTTCAACTTGTCTGTTGCTTCAGCCTTCAACCATACAGTCATGGGATCGCACAGAACTTAACGAAGGTCGTATTTAGGACTGGCGTCGACACCATGCTCTGTGCCCCTGACAAAGGGTATTCCACGTGCTGAGAAGTGAACGGAGTAAATGAAGTCTGTATGTGTTCAAAGAAATTCTGCAAGCTATGCACTGCACGCCAACAGCTGTTTCACAAAATCCCCACTCTTGTGTGGCTGTCGCTACATTGGCCAAACTGATCAGAGTATTGACAGGATTTGGCAACATGCTACATCCTTGAAAAGCACTCTGGCTGTTCAGCCTTTCACCAATGGGACTGCCAGTGTATTGCTGATTTCAAAAGGTTAAGTGCGATGGAAAAAAGCAACAACAAATTAGTTTGATATGTAATCGAAGCACTACCCATTGACAGCTATGAAGGGGCATGTGTGAGCACGGCACCCATTATCTTGACGGAAGAATAAAATGTCTCCTGTACAGCTCTCAAGTGCAGTAGACACGGTTCTTTTGCTATTGCTGTTTATCGCCTTAACATTTCATATCAATACCTATGCTATTAACTTTTTCCTGCATGTATCTTTTTCGCCTGTTGTGCATTTTCTTCATGCTGACACAATTTATTATGTCATTTATGTTCTCTAATGTCATGCAAGAAATGTAAGATAGGTTCCTGCCATCTGACTAGCATCAATATAGGAATCTCACTTTCTTGTTATTTGTATTCGTTCTTTTTTAACATATTTATTTAATCCTTTGAAGATGAGCACGACAGAACAGATTCTTGTAAACATGCTGCATACTCACTATATGACGATGAAAGCATTAAAAAAATATGTTCAGCATTTCTTTTTTAACATATCAGAAAAGACGGGCATAACAAGGATACTAAGCTCTAGCTGTCATCCATTGCTACATGACCATTCTTTAAGCGCTGGCATTTGCAAGTAGCCAGTTCACAATGGTTCATGTTTCTAAGTGCTTTCTCCCTCCATCCTATAGGGGATATTCAAAATTCTGCAAGTGCGCTTTCCCACATAACTGTGTTGCCCCAAACAAGATGGCCGACTTCGCTATAAAGGAACTACGTGGGCTACAGGACAGGCGCTAAAGGTGTGGATAGAATGTAAGAAACGTATTTTGAAAGAATCAAACAAAAAAACCAGTCTTTCTTGCTTTGTTTCAGCTGGAAACGCATGGTCAGCCATCTTGTTTGGGACAGCATTGTTATGCGGGAAAGCGCACTTGCGGAGCATGTTTAGTTCACAATGTCACATTGACTTGCCTGCTGCCAAGTGTAGCTCTCTCTCTCTCACAAATCTGGCAGTGCGGCAGACTATGCTGCCTTGCCAACACAGGTGCTGTCAGTGTTCATGTGTTTGGGACCCAGGAAGCTATGTCACTTTCGGGATGCACAGGATCCATGGTTTTCCAGTTTGGAAACATCTCGGGAGCAGGACCAATGACCCGATTAAGGAAAGGCACCAAAAGTTTTGCCAGCTTCTGTGACCCTGACTTTGACAGGTGCAGGCCATCTAGAAGCAGCTTCTGCCAGTTCTGCAAACAGCAAGTATAGTGGCCATTAATGACTAAAGTGATCAATTGTAAACTTACCTCACATCATTTCTCCATGTATGTATATACATGGAGAAAGTAGTATTAAATATTAGGATGGAGCAAGTCCTATCATATTTTCACACAATTTTCTGGCTGAAGTAATTTAGATAAATAAATGATAACGCACCACAAAGCAGCATGCAATAAAGTAGTAAGATATAGGAACCTTACAGCCGCACATCACTTAATGACTTTGAAATAGGTTAAGGGCAAACTCTACTCGGGAAAACTCTTTCTTCAGCTTTTGAGCTAGGAAGCTTAAATATTTATTGGTTTAACTTGAGCTCTTATTTCCAAATATACAATCAGTTTTCTGATAGCTGCTCTGGCTGAATTTCTGTTCATGACGAAATGCACAAAACAAGTCCTCTTTGTGCACAAAGTCTATGTGATTATCACAATTCTAGGTAGTGATTACAAATCCTTGTGGCCTAATGGCAAGCTTGAACTTTCCGCACTTCGCACACATTGCACCACTCTCAAGCTGCGCCGGCATGTCAATTTCACAGGATGCCAAACGTGCAGCGCTTCTGTTACGATGCTTCTTAAATTCTCCAAGCAAAGAAACCTCAACTAGTCGCGGAATGCTCCTTTCATTAACTGGTCATTTGAATCTTGACACATCTTGAGCTGAAGTCACTTCACAAGTTTACTTGCACTAACAATGCACCCCTGCCATAACATTGAAAAACAATGCGGAACAACTGTTCAAAGAATTCTTACTTTCTAGCAACCATTCAGTGCTGTATACGTGCAGCCATAAAAATTCCACCACAAGAACAGAATATTATATACAGTCCTCTTTGCATTTTTTTTTTGCACATATATTTGCATTATTTCTCTCTTCATTCTCAATAGTCTTCAACCTTCCAAATAGTCACTCTCTTTCACTAAACAATGTATCAAAGTGAACTTGCTGCTGTAGTCTGGATATTCTTTTTTTTTCTTTTATGCTTCTCTTGGCATGCACTTATTGGCTGGAGCAATGGAAGCAAATGTGGTGAAAAATTTCAAGCATGCACACTTTCTTTCAGCAGTAAGTCATTTTACTCTTAAGCTAAAAATGGAAGTAAAAATATTTTGCTAGCTGTGGCATCTGCCTTCGATACCTGAAGCACCTGAGCTGCGGCTGGCGGAAAAAAAAAACGATAGAATACAGCAAGGTGGAAATAAAGAAGGGAGTGATAGTAATAAAGGACAGGGGAAGGAAATTTATACAACTTTACATTAAAATAGTGCCATGCCCACTGTGATTCTGGATTCTGAACACAGGTGGTGGATGTGCACTTTTGCGGTAAATCCGGGCGCGCAAGTCCACAAGCGCAGTTCCATTTCAGCACTTGACAGCATTTCAGCATGTCGATAAAGATCGAAAAACAAAACAGCACGGTTCAGTCTCCCTAAAGCTTTCTCTTGAAACAGTGAAGCAGGTGTTTAGTCCTTACAGTCATTCTGTCCAGCTCAACATGAACCTTAAAATATAAATTAATGAAATACGCTGCAATAAAGAGGTTACTGTGCAGTCGAAATAGCACAATCAAATTTCTTCAGATGTGCTTGCTTCTTAGATTATTCAAGGAACTAAAGCATGCAAGCATAAGCATCTATGCACACCTAAAACATATATAGCTGACACCTTAAAGTGAAGTTTACCCAAAACGGCAGTGAAAGCATAGCAAGACCTAATGCTTGGCCTCATTCAATTCTCACTGAAGCATGCTCACAAAGCAAAAGACTAAAGCTCCCTTTGTTGCCTTGTAAAAATTACTCTGTTTTTCTGTGTGTATTCCACATTTGTAGAGACCGTGCTTATTTTGCTATTACTATGTACAAGTGCTTACCGACTCTTGTTGAAATGATGCGAAGAGGTTGAGAACGGCGATATTATTCTCCTCACCGAGCTTGGAAAGTGCTCCCACATATCTGGCCACAGACTCTAAGCTTCGCCTCGGCAGACTCCTGCCTATGATGAGAAATCAAAAGTACATTCAGGTCTTTAAACGGCAAGCTTCATTTTTACAACTGCTGTGACCAAACTTCAAGACTTGGAAAAAGTGTTTACACTAATGCCTGTAGCAACAAGTTCAATTAAACTATGCTATTCTTTGTTAAATACATATGCAACAAACAGGTTATTTGCTTTTTTGTTGCAAGAGTAGTGCATCATGTCAGCAAAGCTTTCATATAATGATGCAGAACCTTCATACACACATTTTCCTCACTGCTCACCCAGAGGTCCTCGCCCTCTTGCTTACATTCACCCTGGGCTCTGTTAGAAAATGTACAGTTGGATTATTAACTGTAGCAAAGCAGACATTTGGGCTAGTTGGTGTGAATCCTTGGTGGAAAAAAACAGCGCAAACTAAGACAGAAAACAGCGCTGTAGTGTCTCCCCTCTTTTCTCTGTTTTCTGTCTTAGTTTGCGCTGTTTTTTTCCACCAAGGATTATTAACCACTCTTGAAATAGGGAAAATTTGGCTATTTCGACTATACTCCAGTTCATGCATCAGGTACAACACTGTTAAAGCTAGCGCTCTTGTTTGCGCTGCCTACATCCGCAATCAAAAAGTAGTGCATTTTTTGTGGTGAGCGAGAACATTAAATATGATGCCTGCACGCGTATTACACGATACATTTGGGCTTGATTAAATGCACTCTTATAGCTGATGACATGCTGTCACTTACTCGTGTATTAGACCACTCAGCCACAGAGCAAGCCTGGAGTAACAAGCCTCGTATTATTTTTCATGCAGACTACTTCCGTACCTTCCATAGCATTACACCTGATGTATGGAACGGAGTATAGTTGCATGCACTGGAGAGGTTTCTTTTGCCGGCACGCTTTTCGAAGGCACATGTATTTCTGGCACGATGAGGCAAAATTAGTTGAGACATAGCAGCGAGGGTAATCGCATTTTTGAAATTCTAAAAACTGATATGGTTATTACTTAATGCCAGCTACAAATCTCTAATTGCAATCAGGGACCTATTGGTGATAGTTAAAAAGTTAACTATTATAATTTAGTTAATCACTTTACTAGTTAACATGACTTTCCTGTTTTCTGACGTCTGCCAACACTGGTATTACTATGCCACAAAAAACTTCTTTCTACCTCGAAAACCCTACTGTTAAAAAGCAGCTTCCTTGAAACACCTGCTATATCTATAGAGCAGGGGTTCTCAAACTTTTTTGCTTGGAGGAACCCTAAAAGCCTTCAATAAATTCCAGGGAGCACCCCCCACCCCGCTTTCACTTACCAGCAATGTTGTCGAGTGCATTTTTGCAAAGAGAGAGTTGCAAAAGTTAAATGTTTATTGCACCGATTAATACAAATACTAATGTGATGGGTGGTACTGCTTCCCTTTTGAGAGCAAGTCAAAGCGTGGCTCAGCAGCACTCAGAGCCAGTCTCATATCAGCTGCCGGGTCAGGGCCGGTGAGGGTTCTCGCGGAACACAAGAAGACAGCCCGCGGAACCCCTGTGTTCCGCGGAACCCAGTTTGAGAACCCCTGCTATAGAGGCCCCTGCTTCGTATTTTAGCACATGCAGTAAAGTCTGACAGAAAGGAAAACTTTCCCCATCTACAGCTGCACTGTAACTTCGTGGATGGCAGAAAGGATTTTTAACTCTGGACAGCGGTCTGCAGCCTGCTTACCCGTTTCTCTGCAGCAGGCTACCCACATTTCATCGCAGTATGGAGGAGGCGTCAAAAGGATGAGTTTGTTCTCCGGTACACCACAACCCTGAAAATTATAACAGGTAAGGCTCACTTGCTTCCACGGACTGCACCTTACTTTGTTTCCACTATAAAAAAAGTTGCACCACCATGTTGCTCGTAATCTTTAATACAGCCTTACATTCTATTCACATGCATGCAAGTGTTAACGACACTGGAACTTTTTCTCTCTATTAAAATTGCAGTACTTATATGCTAGTTGCAGACTGCAATAATGCCTTACAATATGCCATTTACATGTCCCATGCTGGAGTAAACATTATTGGTTATGAGACAATAAGGGAGCAGTGGTTCGTTAGCATCAACCCAAGCACAACCATACGGCTAAAAAGGAAAGCTATGCAGCTTTTACAGGAACTTCATATTTAAAGAAAAATTCGGGCTGGTCCAAGGTTCAAACGCGGGACCAGAGTCTGTCCAGGGCAGTCACTCTACCAACTAAGCAGGTATAGCATCTGCAAGTTTGAAGCCATATGTATGGCTGCGTTTGGGTGGATGCTGATGAGTATAATTACTCCCTTATTGCAAATCTGCACCATCTTGAGGGATTACTTTAGAAGAACATTGGCAGTGAGGCATACTCCCATGATTAAGTAAAAAAATCTCAACTTTGTAAGCTTTTGCTCTAGAACTGAGAGTCCGGTGAGTTGGTACATAATCACTTTTGAAACCACAGCACTTGTTCATCCCCCTTGTTTGTGTTTGCAGATTTTGCTGTCGTCATAGGAAAACAAATTTTGCTCTAGATTGAGTCGGCAATTGCACTTCAAGCAGACTCCATCATTACAGTAGAAAAACTGATACTTTTTGTAATCCAAAGTAGACTGCTCATGTTGCATCATCCTTCATAGAATAGCCCCTATTTTCAACATGACCTTGTGAGTGCCTTTCGCATATTGTGCATCACACAATGCACTTGAAATGTCCTTGAACCACAAAAAATCCTACAACAAAATTACCTTAAGGTACTGCAGCATCTCTTCCATGTTTGAAACATATTCCTTCAAGGGTATGTGCTGCTTCCCACAGTCTGTGGGCTCAGCGCAGTCATTGGCGCCAAGAAACATCACAAATGCAGCCAGATTTTCAGCATCCTCGGGACAAAAGATCCTGGGTAAGACATACTTGCACATGCGTGTGTTGTAGCCTGAGAAGCCTCGAACCACTACATCACACCGCCTGTGGAAATAAGGATCAACATTATAGAAGTGACAGTGGCATCCAGCTGCTTGAAACTACTCATTTCACAAATCTAGAGGAGGAGGTAGAAGAGGAAAGGCAGGGAGGTTAACCGAAAGAATAATCTGTTTGCTACCCTAGAACTCCAAAGAACGTTAACTTCAACACCCACCTAAGCACAGCCCTGCGGCTACCAAGGAAAGCTGGACAGTTTTCAGTAAATTACTGCTGGAGTGTCAGACTTGGTGTTTGGGATCTATTTTTTTCTATGTGAAGTATTCGTGGTTGATGAAAAATTTGCCCTGGTCTGTGAGTCGAGTCTTACATGGCAGCGTTCATGCAGATGTTAAGGGTAACTATCCCTTCATAGAAACCTACTCCACCATGAAGAGTTCCCCTCCTCGTATTTAGCCAAATATGGAAGGCCGTACAGGTGAAAAATTGAAGATTGAAAATTGCTGTCAGATGAAGTCCCTTTTAGCAGTCGCAATTGCAACTTCACATTTGCCCATACTGAAGCGCATTTTAGCTGCGTCTTAAAAATGTGTAATTAAATTCTTTTCTTCGTTCACTCCCTTTTTATATATCCCTTCCCTTAGGGCGCAGTTCGGGTGTCCGCCGAGATGCGAGACAAGATGCGAGAAAAAAAACGTCAAGAATCATAAAAGACAGCGTTATTTGTCAATATTCTGCCATAAACGAAAAGAGAACACAGAATATTTGTAGCAGCGTTAAAACTCTAAGTGCACCTGCTGGCGAGTATACAGACCTTTCAAATGCTTCGGCCACGAGAGATCCCCAACAACCTTCTTCAGTGAAAGACCTCTACGGAGAGATAAGAGAAGGCTTATAGCACAGAGATGGCATAACAAGTACAAAAGTGGAAGCAAATTTAAGCCGGCTGTACCTGAGTAAGTGAGTCGCCGAATAAAAAAATCCGAGGGTAGGCAACTCTGCACACACTCGCAGGTCTCATCTTTCGTGACCTGTTGCTGGGTGGCTCAGCAAGGAAATTGTGCCGTTCAAGGGGCGAATTGCTAGCTGCAGAGAGCAAAAATTTACGGCCGACAAACGTAAAGCCAGCGCCTGCCGATGACCTGTTCGTGACTGATAAATGTGAACACCGTTTGGGCGGCAGGTTGCACTTTTCCTGTGCTACAGAACAGACACCATCTGTAAGCGCTGTGAAATTACCGTAAACGCTTGCATCTGGCCGTGCGTGCCGCTGTGTTTTGATTTCAGCGGACGACACGTGGGTAAAGCAACGCGTGCGGAGCTTGTGCAGTTTTCGGTTTCAATTTTCGCTTCGTTCACGACCGCAAGGGGCGCCGCTGTCGTACACACGCACATGATGTAGCGCTTGTGCTGTGCAAGCCAGTGCGGGAAGTGCCGTCCCGATTCGTTTACTTTCGCTCTTGCTTCATTGACCCATTGGAATCTCTTCGGTAACATTTTTCCTCCGAAAAAAATCCGATGCACAATGGTGTCTATCGACAGCTCGTTCGACCGAAGTGCGAACTCCTACCCTGGACAGAGCGATGCAGATCCTAGCTTCGCTGATACTGGTAAGCGAAGTATTCGCGCGCAATTTCATGACGTGTCCCATGCAATTACCGTGCTTTTCTGTTTCATTGTATGAATGCTAATTATTTTAGTCGTAGAATGCCACTGACTGCGATATGCTGCAGCATTGCGGCTGCGCTCTGCCGTAAAGTAGGTTACCGCGCGAAGCCCTAGTTTCTCGAACCGTCGCGTACTAGATATGTCTGATTTGGTCGTTTGATATGAAATTGTCTTGAGCAGTGGTCCATAATGTTTTAGATTGTAAAATGGAGCGCACAAGCCTTCACGGACATAATGGGTGTTAACGGCGTTCACTACTCGAGCGTGGCGTTTTCCGTTTCTTCAAGGCTGATGTGTCGTTTCCCCGAGCATGTTTTTCTCACGCATCAAGGACGCAAGCTTCTCTTCTTTTCTTTACGGGATGAGAACGGAAGAAAAGAAACTGCACACTATTCTTACCTTACTAGTAATGTTTTGCAGTGCTAACCGAATTACACTTATTCATGACAAAGGGCTTGTGCGTTTGTGTGCTAATGCCATCCCGTGTTATACCCACGATTTTGCCTCAGTGGTCATAATAGTTAGCTCTATGATTAGCGCAGCAGGTGCGCATGGTTTTCTGCCATGACTAGTTGTTTTGTTGCCTGCACGCACACTCCGTGCGTGATGATGTTTCTACTGTTTCTTGTTTGTACTATTGATACGTGGCCCTTGGTGAAACGCACGAGCGGAAAGTAGACTGACATCATTCACTCGTATGCATTGCTGAATAGCTTGCATGCCTGCTAAAGGTAGCACCATACACTCTTTTAGGTGTACAGTTGATTCCTTTGAAGAACGCGCGATGTTTATTTTGCTGGAGATGTGTGGGCTGCTAAAAATCTACCTATATTCTCTGCTGCTGTGGCACTTATTAATGTTTCTTTGCTTTCAGTTCTCGATTTCATCTCTACAAATGGATGGTTTGTCACCTTTGGGCTCATAGGCTTGTACGTACTGTACACAAAGCTGGGCTCATATCTGCCATCATGGAGGTCAAGCACACCACAACAGCAGCAAAACTATGGTAAAGTGCATTGCATGTTAATCTTTTGTTATACTGTGACTGCAGAGTTCACTGAGCAGTTATGTTGAATCATGGTCTTGTCACGCTCTAATGTGTGTGGCTGTTTCAGGGCAAGTTCTCTCTGGTTTGTAGAACTGATTAAGTTGTGGATCACAGTGGATCACACGTGCAGCAAAAAAGTTTTTTTGGGGTTCTTTCAAGCATCCTTCAAGCTTTCATTGCAGTTCAACTCGCCGCAAGAATTGCTGTTTCCTCTGCTCCTCGGATTGTTGTAGCTGGCACACTAGAATGCCCCATTATTCTTGAAGTCTTTTCTTTAGTAGTGCATTTGTGAATGAGCTCATATGACGTAGAAACCTCATGATAATAATAAATGATTGAGAAAAAGAAAGGCACAGTAGCCGTTTTCACTCTGGTTAGACACCAAAACTGTGCTGTTGTGGCATTTACATTTTAAGTGGTGTAACATAACCTGTAATGATGCAGCAGAAATAGTGAAGGGTTGTTAAGAATCAAAAAAATAATTGAAAAGGACCAGAGATGGTGCTTCAAGGCATTCTGATGATGAACACAATCATGTATTCACAGCGTTTCATGGACCTTATAGACCCTGAAGACAGCTCTAGCCAATTATTGTTTTAAAAATCTATTCTTTTGCTCTTTCTGAGCATGTTAATTTTTTTTTTTTTTGCCCAGCTGAGAAAACGGAGTTCAAAAATTTTTTCTGCCGTTCAAATCAAACTCATAACATCCATACTGAGACGGACTGGTTTCCAGCAAAAATTTGATGTCAACGTACACAGCTTACTTGCGAAATCGGCTGATGATGGTGGCACCTTTATTTCATTTTATTTTTTATCTTTTTGTAGCTTATGAAAGCTCCGTCGTTGATGAGAGTGGTCTTTTTGTAATTAGAATACAAAGTCTATCGATACAGGCCAACTTCAGTTTGTCGTCAATGTCGGTTTAAAAAAGTATAGACACGAAATCTTAGTTGCATGTTTCCTTTGTAACAGTGCATAAGACATTACTATATATGAATCACCACATCGTATTTGCCTACGACCGCTAAATAATTTATTATTTAACTTCTTCTCGTATGTTGTTTTAGTTTCAACAGCCAAACAATGACTGTGACATAATGTTGAGTAGAGATCACATGAAGCCTTAAAAAACTGCAGTATTATCATTGCTTCTTCATGAGTTGCCATTCTGGCTCTTGAGGCTTGCTGGCTTTCTAGCATTGTAGTGAACTAAAATGGCAAAGCAATGATTACATTGCCGTTCTTTTATGCCTCACATCACCTTTGCTGACCTCACAGATGTCGTTCGGCTATTGAAACTGAAGCAGCACAGAGAAGAAATTCAATTATAAATATTTAGGCAGTTGTAGGCAAATTCCACATGGTGATCAATGTTTACTGATGTCTTGCGCATCATTACAAAAAAAGAAAACACACAGCCAAAAATTTGTGTCTGTGCTCCTTTCAAAGCATATTTCTAGGCTATTTTTGAAAGGGTTAATTAAAGAGTAGTAGATTAGTTTGATTTGTGTGCATCCCCGCTGCAGTAGAGGGACACTTGAAAAACTCTGTGATAAACTCCCAGTCCATTCTTTCCTTCTGTGCTGAAGAAGTGAAAGTGATAGATGTGCCACACCTCGCTGTTCACCCATGAATGGCTCTACTCTTCATTTCTGTGGTTCAGACCCACCTGGACAGCATTCCCTTTAAGTGGCAACTGAATGCAGAGTTGCTTGTTATGACTTACTACGAAATAAGCGCTGCATACCCCAAAAAAAATCTTTCATACAGCTGCTGCTGTAGTGAGGTGGGATGAAAGGTCCTGTTTTGTTTTATAAAGCACAGTCATTACTAGAGACCGGATTTTAGGCAAATGCCTATTTTTTTCAACGCTTCATAGGCGCACCATTTTTACATATGAGCATGAATTAGGTGTTGACAATATGTTTAATACTCTTTTTATAGTGCCTATAAATGCCTATTTTGGGTGTCAGTGCCTATAAATGCCTATTTCCGACGTCGGTGCCTAAAAGTGCCCTATTTTACAGAAAAGGGGCCTGAAATACGCTGTGGTTTTGCTTTCAGATTCTGTTTGCTTTCGAATCCATTTCGGTTTTGAGTAAAACACACACGTGGCAACATTAGATGACCTCATCAGTCGGCTGTGGTGAACACTGCACCTACGCCGGCTGTGTATACAATACCAACCACGTCAGCCGAAAATATCGAAGCAACTTTTTTCCTATTTTCTGCCATTTTATCGTGGCAGCTTGTTGACGACTTTGGCTGTTAAAGTGGTAGTCGACAAGATGGCACCACATTTCGGAAAGTATACGGAGTAAGTTATAGTTTCGTCCAAATAATTCCCAGTTGGTTCCAATTGAAACCAACTCTAAATTTTCCATAAACCTGCTGGAAACAGTTTAACTGATTAAAATTTCCACCTGGGTAACCTGCCTTACTTTCGTTCCTTGTGCCCCAGCTGCATGCCATCTTCATCAAATGGCATTTGGCGGTAATCTTGGTGGAGCAGGCCACACTAGTCAGCTGGAAGTCTTGCGTGCATACGAAAACGCATTCGTGCACTCAAATCATAGAGTAAATGACTCAAATAATAATGTTTATTTCTATATACATGGCCTCCTGTTAAGGTGTTCACTGTTTCTACTTTGGACACGACAAGCGATTTGTTTGTTTCGAGGTATACCGAAGTGTTTCAAAAGGGTTGGTAACCGTCCCTTTCGCTCTGCTGAAGCATTTGTATTGTACGAAAAGTTGCGCGACAGCCTTAAAAAAAAAAAAACAGCGTCTAATGTTCGCACCTTGCTTAAGGTCCCAAATCATTCCTGCTGTGTTTTTGTGTTATTTTACGGGAGATATTGCGTGCTGAAGTTCGGAACTGTGTGCACTTTTGATAAAGTTTATAGTGCCTATTTTTCTCCGTTAGGTGCCTAAAATGAAATTTTAGCCGCCTATTTATGGCGCCTAAAACGTGGTTTTTAGTGCCTAAAAATCCGGCCTCTAGTCATTAGATAGTCTGTTGGTCAGTAAAAATATAATCACAGGCATAAGACTTGGGAAGGTAATATTTTTTTATTTATTTATTTATTTACCCTTAAGGGCCCCAGGGGGCATTACATAAGGGGGGGGGGGGGGGGGTCGAACAGTAATCAAGTCACAAAGAACAAAGAACAAATTTGGAACATAAACTTAGACACATGTAGATACAGCTGTGAACACTTCAAAAGAAAAACAAGCGAGTAAGTAGGTAAACACAAGAAAAAGAAAGAAAGAAAAGAAAAAGAAAAAGGGCCTTCAACGGGAATCATTTGCGGAATAAATCAATTAACATCTGTTTAAATTTTAGGGAATTAACTTCATTCACAACACTGTCAGGAAGGACATTCCACTCGGCTATTATTAATAGCTAGCAAGGGTGGAGTTTGTTGTAAAAGGTAACAGGAAACCCCCACGACAGCCCAGCGCACCAAGAAAGACTATTCTCTGTCTGTCAAATCTAGACTTGTGAGAGTGTGCACAGGAGTGTCACTCAGGTATGTTATCTTCGCTGCTTTAGCGACCTCTGTCGTATCTTGGTCAGGGCTGCTGGCAATCACCTTTCAGCATATTGAGCTGTTGTGGGGTTATTTTTTACTTTTTCTATGATGCTGATTGATGTTGAATGACCTGGGTCATTTCTCTGCGTGTTTATGTGCATGCATGTGTGCACGTTCATATGTGCTTTCAATATCTTGTCTGCATGTTTGTTTTTGAAGTTACAACATCTACAATGCGAACTACCATTTGTTTTCAACTTTATTCATCTGTGTTATCCCACAAATCTGCACTTCGGCCTACAGCTGAACAAGCATACTGACCTCTACAACTCTATAACGCAAGTACAAGAATCTCACATTTCAATTTGCTTCGTGTAGGAGCTGCGGAAGCGGACGAATTTGTAAAACGGCAGGAAGCCATGGAGCGGGCACGCCGAAGGATGCAAGAGGTTCAGGACGCACTGGCTGAAAAACAGAAGGAAAAGATGGCACAGGTAATGTAACACGTGCTTGACACTTGGCATAACATTTAATGTATTTGTCCGCTCACACTACATCTGTTCGTGGGTTGGTTTAGTGCCACAAAGAAGCAGTCAGTTGCCACTGGATTGAGCGCAGCCACATCTGGTGGCTAAACCTTGACACAGCTTGACTGCACTCCGCCTTGGCTGTGCATGCAGCTGTGAATAGGGGTTCATGCATTATCATTTTGATCCCGCACTACTATCAGAGCAACGGGCTCGCCAAAGCTGCTGTCAAAATTATCAAAGTGGCAATGAAACAGACTAAAGACCTGTACTTGACCCTCCTATAGTACAGGTCCACTCCACTGAAAAACATGTACAGGCCCTCAGAGCGACTAGCGGGGAGGCGTTTAAGGACTAAACTTCCTGTCGCTCCTGAAATGAATGTTCTTTGTGTGCCAGAGACCACTAAGTCCCGCTAATTTGAAGAGCAGTATATAAACAGCTGCACCGATGCCATTATTGACGACGTGGTATGTGTCAACTTCCAAACCTTCTGGAAGCGGATGAAGTATGGATTATGAGCATGAAGCCGACAGGGAACGCGCAGGCGCCTGCAAGCAAGCATAGGTCCTGTGCTTCCCACCACCACATCAAGAGCAAACATTGCTTCATTTCACCGAAAAGACTGTTTCCTCTTTCAGGGGCAATGTAGAAGTAGTAGTCTGCTTGAATGGCTAAGCCGAGACGCAGCTTGGCTGCACCCTTATGTGACGCATGTTGCGAGGCTCACTCTGGCATGTCTCATAGCTTGGACTCTCACCAGTGTTCGAGTGCGCTGATCTCTACACACAGGCCTTGATGTCATCAGGTAGCTCAGCAGGTGTTCTGTTGGGCAGGCGGACTTAGTTTTCACTGGGACAAGCATACAGCATATGGCAGTGCTGTACAGGCCAAAAATGAAGTTGGAAATGGTGGGTTTAATGTCCCAAAGTGAGACATGGGCTATGAGGGACACCATAGTAGGGGTCTCCAAGTTATTTTAGACCACCGGGGGTCCTTTTAACGTATGCTGACATCGCTCAGCACACAGGCGCCTTTTTCATTTTGCCTTCATTGAAGCATGGCTGCCAAAAATGAAAGTAGTAAAGACGAGCTATGGTGTAATGCACTCGGATCTTCGTTGTGTTCTATGATGGGGAACTCGAGAGCAGGGGTTCTTAGAAGCGTTCTTTTGTTTTTCCTCTTTCCTGCTCGTTTCAGTCAGGTCCTTGCAAGGCCTGTAAGTTGCCATTACTTCATAGGGCTTAGCAACAATCTCATCATAATCGTCATTCTTTGTGGCTGCTTTTGTGATCTATGGTGAGGTGCTTAAGCATACGATCCGGGACTATTGCATTTTTGTGTCCATCGTCTGAGCCTTGGAGTTCTGTCTATCTCTGACTCCTGTAGCATGCCTCATAGCCCAGTGTTGCTACAGCACATAAAAGATCTTTCAGTCAGCTTTGACGAATTCTCTAAGCTGTGAAATTTTTAACAATTTCTGTGATTAAAAATTGTTGTTTGGAGTATGTAATCAATTTGAAATGTTTACTTCCTTTTATGTGTGGCTCTTCCTCTGCTAATGGCTCTATGCTTTTATTATATTGCCACGCGCCTAACGCGCCGCGCGGCCTCCGCGCTGAGTCGAAGACGACGACGAAGCGGCGGTGGGCTCTCGTGGCGCGCTGTTCTGTTCGGTGTCGTGGAAGCTGGCTCGATAATTAAAAGAAGGCTCCCGGTCTTGGGTTCTTTCTGACGTCTACCTTCACGGCTCCTCTGGTCGTGACACTGGTGGAGGTGCGGCCGATGCTCTCTACTCCTGAGGACGACTCGACGCGTCCGCCTCTTGTGACCACCCCTGTCCATCGTGCCAGCCGGAGGATCCGCGGCCTGTCCCCCGAGGCCCTTCCTATTGTCAGCGCGCCTTCAACTACCACTCCACTCATGGCGACGCCACTGCCCGCCCTGCCTACGACTGTCCCTGCAGCCAGCCCCACCTATCTCACCCTTCAGACTCCACGCACGCCTAAGCCCTTTCACGGCGACCTGTTTGAAGATGCCGAAGACTGGTTGGCTCACTACGAACGGGTCGCGACCTTTAACTGCTGGGACAACGCTACAAAGCTGCGTAACGTTTACTTCAGCCTTGAAGACTATGCACGAACGTGGTTCGAAAACCATGAGAATACTTTCTCTACGTGGCCGGACTTTCGACGTCAGCTCCTGAGTACGTACGCTAACAGCGACCGTCGGGAGAGCGCAGAGCGTGCACTGTCCTCTCGAATTCAGCTTCCCAATGAGGGTGTTGCCATGTACGTCGAGGATGTGAAGCGTCTTTGCCATCGCGCCGATCCGGCCATGCCTGAAGAAAAAAAGCTGCGGCACCTGATGCGCGGCGTAAAAGACCAGCTCTTTTCCGGCCTCGTGCGGAACCCGCCCAACACCGTCGCGGAGTTCCTGGCCGACGCCGTGCATATGGAGAAATTGCTGCAGCAAAGATCCCATCAGTACGACCGGCAACTGCGCCAAACGTCGACTCTATCAACGTTGGACCGGTTCGACCATGATCCCAGGACGAATCCGGACTCCCTTCGCGAACTCATCCGTTCCGTGGTCCGCGAGGAGCTGCAGCACCTTCAAGCCACATTTGCCCCTCGCGTCGATTCCGTCACCAGTGTCATCCGCGAGGAAGTCCGACAGGCACTCAGGGCACAAGACGCTGCAGCTGTGCCGGCGCCGCAACCGACCCCATACGATCCCTCGCCGTACCCGACTCCTGTCCAGCCAGTCACGTACGCGGACGTCGTGCGCCGCGCGGCCCCATCTCCTGGGCCTTCGCCTTACACCGCACCATTGGTCGCGGTGCCCTCTGCCCAGCCGACTCCTTACTGGGCGGATCGGCGCCAGGCACCGCGGAAGACTGACCTCTGGCGCACTCCGGATCAACGCCCGCTCTGCTACCACTGTGGTGAGGCGGGCCATCTCTACCGGCGGTGCCCCTATCGCGAAATGGGACTACGCGGTTTTTCTGTCGACAGCCCCCGTCCACGCCCTGGAGAGTGCCCTCAAGACATCGCCGAGTATGTCACCCGCCAGCGTAGTTCACCATCTCCTCCGCGCCGCGAGTCGCGATCGCCCTCTCCACGCCGGTCTTCGCCCTCTGGGTCCCGTTTCGCCTCAGGACAACGTGGTTCCTCGAGCCCTCGTCGGGAAAACTAGCTCCGGCGGCCTTTGGAGGCGAGGCCGCCGAACGCCGTTCCGACGCAAAGCTTCCACCGCCGCAGCAACTGAATCGCCCCGACGTCGCACGCCGCATCGCTGCACAGTTTTCCCCGACGCGCCTTTCGTATCGCCGCGATGCCGCAACCCCAATCGCCGACCCGCTTCCGCCGCCGCACCGACCCAATCGCCCCGACGCCGAACGCCGCATCGCCGAAGAGTTTCCCCCAACGCGCCGCTTGAATCGCTCCGACAGCGCAACCCCAGTCGCCGACCAGGTTCCGCCGCCGCACCGACTGAATCTTCCACAACAGCCATCGACGGGCCGTGCTGAAGGCAGGGTCTCCTTGGATATCCCTGTTCTCGTCGACACAAAGGAGGTCAGCGCGTTGGTTGATACGGGCGCAGATTACTCTATCCTTAGCGGACGGCTTGCGACGGCCCTGAAAAAAGTGACGACACCCTGGGACGGTCCCGACATACGCACGGCAGGCGGACATCTTGTCGCACCACTCGGCATGTGTGCGGCCCGGGTTACGGTTCGAGGCTGCACATTCGTTGCCACTTTTCTCGTTCTCCGCGAATGTTCTCGCGATGTCATCCTTGGCATCGACTTTCTTCGCGAGCACGGTGCGATCATAGACCTCCCGAACCGCTTGGTGACGTTTTCTACCGCAATGGCCACAGAAGAACCTGCGCACCAGGGTTCTCGGTTCGCCCTGCGAGTCGCCGACGATAACGTTACGGTGCCACCACGTGCCAGCATTCTCACGAGAGTTACCTGCGACGAGCCACATAGGGGACTCCGGGTTATCGAGCCTAATGTCTCCCTCGTACTCACTAAGGGGGTTGCGGTGGCACGGGGCCTTGGATCCTTTCATGACGGTTGTACAGAGGTCCTTGTCACCAACTTCTGCAATGAACATCGACATCTGTTCCGTGGCACAGCCATCGCTTACGTTGACCATGTTCAGGAAGTGGCCGAATGCTTTGCTTGTGCGGAGGACACACCTGGAGCTGACGCCGAAGCGGTCACCAGCGTAGACATAAATCCTGGCCTTCCACCCACTGAAAAGAGGCAACTCCAGGACCTCTTGCGGGAGTTTGGTGCGTGTTTCACGTCGTCGTCCAAAGTGCGCCAAACGTCGATAGTTAAACACCGCATTATCACGCATGAAGGAGCCCGACCCATCCATCAGCAGCCCTATCGTGTGTCCCCTCGTGAGCGAGATGCTATTCAAACACAGGTCGAAGAGATGCTCACAGACGGCGTCATCCAACCGTCAAGCAGTCCGTGGTCGTCTCCTGTCGTCCTCGTGAAAAAGAAAGACGGGACACTACGGTTCTGCGTCGACTACAGGAAGCTGAACAGTGTGACCAAGAAAGACGTGTACCCGCTCCCGCGTATCGACGACTCCCTCGACCGACTTCGTCAAGCCAAGTACTTCTCTTCGGTCGACCTCAGAAGTGGTTATTGGCAGATAGAAGTTGATGAGAGGGACCGTGAGAAAACCGCCTTCATTACACCGGACGGGCTGTACGAATTTCGCGTCCTCCCATTCGGGCTCTGCTGTGCTCCTGCCACGTTCCAAAGAATGATGGACACCGTTCTCACCGGTTTGAAGTGGCAGACCTGTCTTGTTTATCTTGACGATGTCATCATTTTTTCCGCAACGTTCACGGAGCATCTGCACCGCCTCAGGACTGTCCTCAAAGCCGTTCGATCCGCCAACCTCTCCCTCAAACCAGAAAAATGCCACTTTGGGTTCACCGAATTGAAGTTCCTCGGGCACGTCATTAGTGCTGATGGAATCCGCGCTGACCCAGAGAAGCTTGCTGCCGTTGCTGCCTTTCCGGTCCCCTCCCACAAAAAAGCAGTCCGTCGTTTTCTAGGCCTGTGCTCCTATTATCGCCGCTTCATTAGAAACTTCGCCCAGCTCGCCAGCCCTCTGACGCTTCTAACCCGTGATGACACATCATTTTCCTGGGGCAACGAACAACAGTCTGCCTTCGACGAGTTACGACGCCTACTCCAATCACCGCCCATCCTGGCACATTTCGACGAAGATGCCGATACGGAGGTGCACACGGATGCGAGCAACGTCGGTCTTGGCGCCGTTCTAGTTCAGCGGCAAAACGGTGTCGACAAAGTAATTGCCTACGCCAGCCGCGCACTGTCGCGTGCTGAGTTGAACTACTCTACCACGGAAAAAGAATGTTTAGCGGTAGTCTGGGCCGCCGCCAAGTTCCGCCCATACCTCTATGGCAGACCGTTTCGTATCGTCACCGACCACCACTCGCTGTGCTGGCTGAAAAATTTAAAGGACCCTTGCGGCCGCTTAGCACGTTGGGCATTACGCCTGCAGGAATTCGATTTCACCGTCACCTACAAGTCAGGCCGGAAACACACCGACGCTGATACCTTGTCACGCGCTCCCGTCGAACCTCCTCCGCAAGACACCACCGACGATGATAGCTTCCTTGGAGCGGTCAGCACATCTGAACTCGTTTCCAGACAGCGTGCCGACGCCGAGCTCCGTCTGCTCATCGAACATCTCGAAGGTGGGTGCCCTGAAATACCACGAAACCTAGCTCGTGGACTATCGTCGTTCTGCCTGCGGAGAGGGGTGCTTTATAAAAAGAACTCTACTTCAAGTCCGACAACTTACCTGCTCGTCATACCGTCTGATCTGCGGGATGAAGTCCTCCTTGCCTGCCATGATGAACCGACTTCCGGCCACCTTGGAGTTACCCGCACCTTATCCCGAATCCAGCAGAACTATTACTGGCCCAACCTAACTTCAAGTGTCAAGCATTATGTCCGGACATGCCGGCAATGCCAGCGGCGAAAAAAACCCGCGCTCAAGCCTCCTGGACTGCTTCAGTGCATCGAGCCGCCACAAATACCATTCGACAAAGTCGGCATGGACCTCCTGGGGCCATTTCCTCTCTCGTCTTCCGGCCACAAGTGGATCGTAGTCGCCACAGACTACTTGACCCGCTACGCTGAAACGAAGGCCCTTGCGCGAGGTACTGCCGCCGAAGTTGCCCACTTCTTTATGCACGACATCGTGCTTAGACACGGCGCCCCATCGGCCATCATTACTGACCGCGGCAAGGCGTTTACAGCCCGACTCCTACGTGACATCTTAGCGCTTAGCCATACTGCTCATTGACCAACAACAGCGTATCATCCCCAAACCAATGGTCTAACGGAACGGCTCAACAAAACATTGGCGGACATGATCTCGATGTACGTCGATGTTGAACACAAAACCTGGGATGAGGTCTTGCCGTACGTCACCTTCGCATATAATACCGCGACGCAGGAAACCACCCAGTTCACCCCGTTCCGTCTCGTGTATGGCAGAGAGGTCCGCATGATGCTAGACGCCATGCTGCCGTACGGCGACGCAGAGCTTCCCCCTGAAGCTGGCCACTTCGTGGAGCAAGCAGAGCAGGCCCGTCAGCTGGCCCGCTTGCACATCAAGGACCAGCAATCCGCCGATGCCCGATACTATAACCTTCGGCACAGGGACGTGCACTACGAGCCGGGCGACCACGTGTGGGTGTGGACACCAGTGCGCCGCAAGGGATTGTGCGAAAAGCTTTCAAATAGGTATTTTGGCCCGTACAGAGTCCTGCGCCGCCTGAACAGCGTCAACTACGAAGTTGTCCCCCATGGAACTGTGGTCGCCGGCCCTCAGCGTCAACGGCCTGAAATCGTGCATGTAGTGCGCTTAAAGCCGTACTTTTCGCGTGACTGAGCGCTGTGTTCACGCTGTTTCGTACCTTTTCCCCTTACCCCACGTGTGTACTTGACTCTCCCTGCATGTCATCTAGAGCGCACTGTATAGTTCACCTCACCCCCAGTCTTTTCTTTGTTCCTCCTCCCCTCACTGTACATACCCCATTCCACATCGAGACGATGTTTGCTTTCGCGGGGGGGAATAATGCCACGCGCCTAACGCGCCGCGCGGCCTCCGCGCTGAGTCGAAGACGACGACGAAGCGGCAGTGGGCTCTCGTGGCGCGCTGTTCTGTTCGGTGTCGTGGAAGCTGGCTCGATAATTAAAAGAAGGCTCCCGGTCTTGGGTTCTTTCTGACGTCTACCTTCACGGCTCCTCTGGTCGTGACAATATGCTATCATTGTTTTCCTGTGTGTAGAATTCTCTTCACATACATGTTCTTTTCAATTTACATAATCTCCCCCCTCATATGTAATGCCCGAAAGAGCCTTTAGGGTAAATAAATGGTTTGGTTTATGGGGGTTTAACGTCCCAAAGTGACTCAGGCTATGAGGGACGCCGTAGTGAAAGGCTCCGAAAATTTTGACGACCTGGGGTTCTTTAACCTGCACTGACATCGCACAGTACACAGGCCTTTAGAATTTTGCTTCCATCGAAATTTGACTGCCGCAGCCAGGATTGAACCCGCGTCTTTCGGGTCAGCTTAACTGTCCAAATGCTTCGATTTCCGACCCGAAAGACTCAAGCAGACGGTGCGCAACGCTTGCCGCCTCGGCACCTTGGAGGCACATACAGTGATTTGTTGCTGCTTCGTGTCATCAATCAATTAAAGAGCCATTTCATGGCATCATGTCACCGATACAAATCCCTGATAGGTGACTGGCAGCTCAGCTTACAGGTATACAATAGTGTGCCTGACCACCTCATGTCTTTCCTTCGATGGCGACTCCAGAAATGTGCTTTCATTTGCTGTCTTAAATTTTTTGTGCATTTGGCTACTGCAAGAAATGCGTAATTATGTCTTAATATGAGACAAGTTCTTTTTGCTTGGCTGCAATAGCGGCTGAGAGCAACCTGCAAAGAGCAGGTATTGCTCTTCAGTGCTCCCCAAGACTGAACTCTCCTGGAAGCATGGCGAAAGCCTATTCTCTGTGCAGACCATGTTCTCATGACTAAGGTTGCAGCAGTCATTTCGACGGTGGTTATTTCAGTTGAAGCAGCTTTAATGCAATAGTATTAAGAAGCCCGTGTTGCAGAAAGGAGGGTGTTGGCATCGTTGACCGTGAATGAAAAATCTATGAGTAGTCCCCGAGAAACAACCTACGTGGGCCACCTAGGTCATTTGACCTTGTGGCATCATCATCAACCTGCCTGTTAGATTGTGGGCAAATTGCCCACCGTGGCAGGTGGCAGTTAATTTAATGATTGGTTGTGAGATGTTGCTCGGAAAGAACAACCTAGGTCTCGCAAGCCCCACCGGTGGCAGCACCTGCCGTCGCAGGGCAGTGGCGCATTGCTTAACTACTGCACCACTGCACCAGCAATGATATGAGGACTCCTCGCAATTTATGATTGTAAAGTACAGAATGACCAATTCCGCATATATGAGCATTAACCCAGTAATGCTGTCATGTCGTACGCTTAAAGCGGAGCTTAATTGTCCCCTCCAGTTTTTTTTTTCTCTCTCTAAAACTTGCTGCACAGCCCGGCACGTGCGACCTCACCGTCGATGAAATGTTTGCATTGCATTCCATGCGCTGAGCACAAAGTGGATTAACAACGCATCTTCTGAATTACTGTGTTACAGTGAGGATGCGACAATCCGGCAAACAGAAAAGATCTGTCTGCAGCGAGTCGAGTCGGGAAACTTGAGAAAGCGTACGAAGCTGGCAGTTCAGGCGCCAAATGTGAAAGGTGATCTCAAACAGGCGATCTTCGTGTGATCGAATGAAGGCATATCTCCCATGGTTTTTACGAGGCTTCAAATTTCCAGCAGCGCAAGCACTAGGTAACGCGAAACTGCACAGCCACGGAGCTGATTTGGGAAAACCAAGGGCGTGTGCTCGCTGACATCTGATGCGGCCCAAGCTTGCCACAGTTTGTACGTGCGTCAGCTATAAAGAAAGAAACCAAACATATGCAGTGCCGGCTGTGTTTCTATGTTTCGCTTCTAGCTTTTCTGTTTTTTTAAATTTTGTTTTAAGCATTCAGCTAGACAGATGCAAGTTTCCTTAAAGGGCCCCTGACCACCCTCTGGTTGAAAACTACCTCTCTTGGAGCAAGCCTCCTCTCCTTCCTCTCCCTCCTCGAGTTTTTTCTCTCTCGCGCCTCATCGAGTAGGCTCCGCAAGGCAAAATCACCCTTCCTCCTCCGATGTTAGCCGGAGGCGTGGTGTCTCACGGAGTGCGTCACAAGTCTACGTCATGGCCCCACCTTGAATAGAATTCTTTTCTTGGTTTTTGCTTGCTACCCGGTCAATTTGAGGGGGGGGGGGGTGGGGGGGAGAGCAGCGGGTCTCCCAAAGCGCTCTCTATTTTTCTTTTTGGGTCTCACTCAGTTTTACTATTTTGTACTTTTTATAGCTAGGGTCCGAGGCTGTCGCCGTACGCTCCCTCCGCAGTTTTTTGTTGTTGTTGTTCCTTCATGCGGGTTTGTAGGCATGTGCCAAAACAGAAGGCGCTGCGGAAAGCGTTGTGCAGACGACGCGACGCCAAGGCTACGCCCAACCTTCTCCCGTCAGTCAGAATGATGCACCAATGGAATGCCTTTAGCGAAAGTAACTCCCATGACGTCAGAGGGGTTCAGAGTAGTGTGGCGGGGACATTTTTGTTGAAGGAAAGAACGAGCAGGCTTTGATTTGAATTTTCGCAGCTTTTCGGGGCGCGCATGGCTCTAGTATTTTGCAGAGGTTATCTTCGATGCCTCGTCTATGCAGTGGGCTTGTTTTTCAAAAATGTCCGGACCCTGGTCAGCGGCCCTTTAAATGAGACCAGTGACCTGCTTATAATGCTTGATTACTTTTCTTAGGATAAAAAATAAGAAATAGCGTTTAAAAAGTCTACTCGGGTTATTACATTGCATACATAATTCAGAAATTGATTGATACACCCTTCTGTTGTTCCGTAACATGAGACACATGACAGCTAGACCAAAATCACAGCTTGTAGATGTTGGCAGCTGTGAGGCTTTTGTCCTGTGCTCTTGCACCCCTCTGGATGCATGTTAAGCAGTACTCACTTGAGTGCTTTCAGTAAATGCCATTATATTAACAGTGTTTCTCCTAAATTTCAAAGTTGCAGTCTAATGCAGCTGTGCGCTGAGAAGGCAGCTGCCAGCGCTATCAATTAAGCGGTTACTCATGCGGCCTCGAGTCGAACTGTAACCCGGAATGTGGGCAGAAATATAATGGGATGGCTGCCCAACCAAGAAGAGTCATTCCAAGCAGACGATCGAAATCAAGCGCCCATGCCGCGTGCCCATAGAAACGCAAAAAGAAAGAAAACAAAAAAGGCCCCAGTGCTGGTGCTGCCCTTTGCAGCTGCACCATGCGTAAAAGTCGCACTAACTGGCCGCTTCTCGCACCACTGTTGATCACCTCTCTTTCTTCCACCATGACGAATATTCAACTACAGCTGCTGCGGTGGCACAGTGGTTATGGTGCTTGGCCGCTGACCCGAATGGCGCGGGTTCGATCCCGGCCGCGGTGGTCTAATTTCGATGGAGTTGAAATTATAGAGGCCCCCTGTACTGTGTGATGTCAGTGCATGTTGAAGAACCCCAGGTGGTTGAAATCTCCAGAGCCCTTCACTACAGCGTCCCTCGTAGCCCGAGTCTGTTTGGGACGTTAAACCCTCATAAACCCATTAAATATTTTACTACAGTACAAAGGCCATTCATATTTTTCTTTGCTTTATACCAGTTGGCCTAGTTTTTCACATTTCAAACGCTTTATCATCATCACCATAGCCACCAGCCCAGTTATGTCCACTGCAGTTGAGAGGCCTCTCCCAATGATTTCCAGAAAGTCTTCCCTGCACCAGATTAATGAGTTCTGCCCACCTGGCTTTCTTCTGCCCCCTGCTACCTTTTCCTTCCCTTGGAACCTACTCAGTTACCCTGAAGGACCTCTGGTTATCTGTTCTCGACCTCTCGTGCCCCACCATGTCTGCTTTGCTTCTTATTTTCCACACTTATTGTGTCTGTCTTTTTTGCATGCCCCGCAGCTTGAAGAGCAAAAGCGACAAGAGAAGATTGACAACTGGGAGCAGTTTCAGCAGGGCCGTGGCTTAGGCTCCAAGCTGCGCAACGTAGGTGCCGAAGAGAGCAGCGCTGAGTCAAGCAAACTCTCACGGAGACCGAAGGGGAGCAGGGACGATGGCGAACGCTTGCGCGGCTCTGATTATAACCCACTCACGGGTTCTTCGGGGGGCTCCTCCTACCGGCCAGAAAGGAGGTGTGTCAACCAGGGCGGATGAGGTTAATGTCACAGGGTTCAGCCTTTTGTTGAGGCAGCTGTGGTGAAGGCATTACTGTATTCTCACTGAAACTGACATGCTGTGGAGTGGAATAGTTCAAACTGGAGTTGTTGTTGCAAAGCATTGCAGTAGTGGGACCATTGCCGAAATGCTTCATTTCTGCTAGAATGACACTTTGTGGCAAGCTAAGTGTTAGTCTGCCTGACGAAATTTAAATTAGCGCGGTATGTCAAGGTCTTTTTTTATTTTCACTGGAGTGATGTATCACCACAGCTGCAGAAACATGAACCCTGGCCTATTTTGCCATTCGATTTCACCTTGGTGCATGCATTGTGGGCCATGTCTATGAAACCGAAGTGACCTTGGTCCCGAAGTGAAAAAGGCAGCTCCAAGCATGCAGACATATGAAGTCATTACTGGAAATGGTGCGTGACCAACGGTAATGACGGAAGAAGGGACTTCGAGTGGTATTTTTTTTTAACACAGTTATGCGAATAAATTTACATAGCTGTATTTTGTGCATATCCTTCTTGTCTCAAATATTTATAGAAGCATGAAAGACCTCAAATACAGTTCAGATGCTTTAAAGGGATTGTGCAACGAATTAAAAGTTGCTTCTAAATGTTTTCAATGCTAAGAAGCATTCACACCAAGTATGAGTCTTCGGTACTGAGCTGGCAATTTATTATAAATTTTTAAAAACTGCTTTTTTTTAAATGTGTGGGCCGATTGGTGTGCTCGTAGTGACCGATTTTGAAACTAAAATCATGAAAATAGACGTCACTAGTCCCGTGACGTCGGCAGGCCACCACACGCTGTCATTCGCTGGAGCCATGGCAGCCACGGCGTCACGGGCACACTTCCGGTAGCCGTGAAAATCGTCTGCTCGTGCCGCCGCACGACCCCTCGGGCAAGCGTGAGCCAGGGCATTGCCTTCGCGCATATGGTTCCAATTCACCTCTGCCACCTCTTTCTGTCGGGAGTTCTGGAGCCACTCGCAGTGTCTTTTTCGTCCGCCCGAGATGAATACATCTTCCGGGAAGGCGAAGAGAGACTGGAGGCGCTGCCGACGCTGCTGCTGGGGTGCTGGGTGTGACAACCAGACGTCGCAAACCGAACGTTAGCGAATGACGTGTTCATGTGCCCAGCGTGTACAAGTTGAGGGGGGAGAGAAGCGTAATTTTTAATAGTCTATATCTTCGTTGTTATTGATGCTAGCTCAAAAATTTTTGCTCTGGGGTGACTAGTGATGAAATGCCTATCTCTCGTCTGCTTTACATAATCTCAATTAATTTATTGCATAGGCCCTTTAAGGGGCTCTGAAACACCTTACAAGAACTTGTCAGTCATTGCATTGTGTTGTCATGAACGCCTGAGCCAAATAATACACTTCCACACGCAGCAGAGAACACAATGACATGTGAAAGTTGCCATGCACTTTCGGCGACTTTTTCATGTCATCATCCTCCTCTGTGTTGCGCACTCCTGTGCATACCAGTTCAGAGACAGCTACTGGTCAAAGATTCTTTTAGACGTCGAGCAGCTACCATGGCTGCGGCTAGTAAGCAGTATAGCTCTGACAGATCGGGAAGCTCCGCCCCTGTGGTTGGGCCAGCGGAGGAGTGCCAGCCTTCTTGTGTGTAAAAAGGGGCAAGCAGAGGGAAAGCCGCGAAGATGCTAAATATCAAATTGTGACTACAGATAACTCGGGTCCTGCAAAACGCATAAAAAGCATTCTTGCTGAAGGTTATTCGTGAAGCGGCATCCTTTAACATCCCAGGCATACCACAACTTTATTAGAGCTCCCTTTCAGAGCCCCTTTCATTGAAGGAATAGCCCATACTGCAGGTTGGGCGATGTGTTGCACTAAAAAATGGTGCCATTGGTCGATTGTATAATCACGTAATCAAAGTGCCCATTTAACTTCTGCACAGTGATGCTGTATGTCTTAGTATTTACTAACTGAAGTAGTATAACTTGAATAAGACTACAGCAACCTGCTTTGATCACTAGATTTTTAATTGCTGTAAGAATGAGTTAATTACCAGCCTAGGCTGTGCTCAACTGCGTTTTTGTTGTTCAGGCACTTTGTTCTCTTTTACCCATTATCAAATAGCCTGTAGCAACAACTGAAACATGTTGCTTTAAGACTGAGACACTCCACCACACACGGACAGTACCTGGAAAAAGTTTTTTTAATGCTAATAAATATGCTGGTGCCAGCGCACTTTCACACAACAGGATCACAAGCACTGTCGCCCCCCACTTAGGACCACAAAGCACTTTGTGGAAATACACTCTTGAAGGACAGTTGGTTTGTCCTCACTGTCTGTCCTTTGCCTCCTGTCACAAACTTCGGCTGCACGTGTCAGCCAACTGGTGAGGAGCATGTAGTCTTCGCCAAACACGTAGTTTTCACTTGAATGTATTCAACGTTGTCAATGGTATGAAGACGGCCTTGAATTCTCGCTGGGTTCTTTGGTCACCTTGCTTGCAGTGCTTCTTGATTGCAGTAACTGCTAGGTTGGAGTGTCTTTGAAGCATGCACATCATGCTTTTTCCTGAATGTGCTTGGTAAGTCATTATCTTGTGATGTTGTGGTTGACTTAGTGAGGATGCCTGGATGATTCCATGTCAACGTTGGTAGATGGGGAGCAGATTCAGGATCAGATGCTTCACAAGAAGGTTGGTACAAAGAATCCAGGAGTGACTCTTTGTATATGGTGACTCTTTGTATGGTGGCACAGTTGGCAGTTTCACTGGCACAGAGTGTGCATGATGTGGGTCGCAGTGCTTCACTCAGGTGTTGCGTGCCCCTATAGGCTAGGGTTCTTCAAATGTAGCAGTTGCAGACGCTGCATTCTAAAAAAAAAAAATCCATGCATCTCTTGCGGCCGTTTCTGAAGGCTTGCAGACCGAGGTGCCGCCTATGTGAACTTGTCAGCAGATGACCATTGCAAACAGTTCGATTTTCTCCCGCAGATGGCGCCACAATCTGCAAGCCTTCATATTTTGAACCAACAAAGCACGTTGGATTTCGGAACACGTGTTGTACAGGTGCGGGTTCTGCAGCCGGTACGACAAAGAGAGCCCTGCCTGTCGGCAGCTCGTCGCGTTGGCACTTGGCGGTCGGGGTTGCCGCCCGTTCTTGAGTGGGGCACGGCGGACGTGGGACGATGGATGTCGCGCCCGTGCCATTGTTCCTTAGCGTGTTTGGTGGGCACACGGGGTCGACCCGTGCTCTTCCGGTGTGTATACGCATCCTGGCAGTTGGTGCCGCCACGGTCAGCTGCAAAGCGAGGACGCCTTCCCCTGCTGAAGCAGTGCCAGGCAGGGGCTTTTGGCTTCTTTGGCGAGCGCAAGGCACGAGTGTCCCGCGTAGTCTTGGGCCTCTATGCTGGCGCCGTGCGACACGAGCTGCTTGACTAGGTGCTCGCGTTGCAGCGCGATGGCGTGGTACAGCGGCGTCCGTCCGCTTCTGCAGTCCTGCACACGCAAATAAAAAAGCGCCATTAATAAACCAGCTACGCTTCTTAGCACTGGATGGCTACAGCTGGCACGGACAATAAATGAAACCACAGCTGTTCGATCACGAACGGCACAAAAAATTGGCCTAGGCCATAGCTGGCCACAGCTCATATTGGACGGCACCGTCAGCTAGCTTACCACTGTAGATGTCCATGTTTCAGATCGATTTTGAAGACTGCCTAGTGTAATTTTACTTGAGTTTGCCACTTGCTGGGCACTTGATCTAACTGCGTGGTACAGTAGAGGCGGCACGATTTGTCGTGCTACGCGTGAAGCCTTAGTCAAAGCGAAAAAAAAAAAAAAATCCTGCAGCTATTTAGGATTGAGCCATTAGTTGTACTCATGCTGGGCACTGCAGGCGCAACACTCTGCATGTAAAACGGTAGGTGAAAACTAGGCAAAGAAATAACCGGTTCGCGCCGACAAAAAAAAAATATCCAAGAGGGAAACGGGAGCGCTCCGACCTGGCTTCCATAAGAACTGCGCATCATGCATTCCCGACGCGATGCCTCCAGTAGAGAGAGCTGTGGGACGCACTTTCCTTGGGAAATTGCGCTTTCGCAAGCAACTGCAAAGGCTGCCCAAACACAGCGTGACGTCGGCTTAATATATGACGCCACGGATGTTTACTGGCGAGTGCGATAGGAATGGGACTGCTCCCTATACACGTGCTTCGCGTGGTCATATACAAGAGAAAGTAATTCGTTATTACTGTAATCATGCCGGGTGCAACGCGAGTCGTGTCCTGTCATCGAAGTAACTCGCATACAGCGTAAGCGTACGCGCGATCTGCGCGCTTTTTAGTTCACGCATGCATTTGCGCTGCCTTGAGAAATGTGCTCGGTGGGGCAAGGCCGAAGCATTTTTCTACACGATGTACTACGTTTATCTTCTTCTCAACTTAGCCCCTTACCTCTTTCTACACCTCTATGTTTGGGTGGTGCGGCCAGTTGAAAACGCTCTTTAGGGGCTATTCGACGGCTGAAAAAAGCCAGAGTATTAGGAAAGTACGTTACGGAAGTCGATACTAGGCTAATCGTTATCTGGCCGCCGGCTAACGGCAGTTGGCTATTTCGTACGCGTCACTAAAAGGCTGCTGCACACTTCAGGGCCGCAGCCACTGCGCGAAAGTTCCAACAGATATGGGGCTATGCCGCAACGCAACCCAGCTATGCCGTGAAGCAAGCTTGAAGTTGGACGAACATGCCAATTTTGACGTTCCTTGGTTACAAAATTTTAGCGTAGCGGAGGCGTAGTGGGAAGACGTATAGCGGATTACCGGACGCCTCCTGCGCACGCGCAGTAGCTAGGGAGGGGCGCGATGGGCCGACTGCGCACGCAATCCTCCCCCTCTTTTTTTTTTTTTATTTACGAACTCTAAGTCGTGCGGAGCGAGCCTTGCGATCATATATTATAGTCCTTTAGCGTTCCATTTTCCATAGCCCCCTTTCTTCCCTTTGGCGCCAGGCTGCGAACGACGCAACTTTAAAGGGAGAGCAACAGAAAAGGTATACTTACAGGAACATTTATATCACAGTTGGCCTTGATTAACAGGCTGACCGCTTCCGGCTTATTGAGCAGTACTGCCAGGTGCAGAGGGGAGTAACCTGCGATCATGAAAGATTTGCATAAGTAATGTCTCCTCAGAACACATCGAGATGGGTGCGTGCGATTAGCACGCGTAAAACACGCGTGTAAAGGTGCCAGAAAGCTATCACCTGTTTGTAATGATCCACTGTGTAATAAAATACGCATACGTTGATGGCTCACTCTATCCATCATTTGAGTTTTTCATTACTGTTTTTGACAATCCTTCCAGACCTAGGTTTCGTTAGTCACGCCTTGCGTATATCTCGACAGCGCGGCAGTGGCAGACGCACGTGTTTCTGATGCCCCGAAGCATGTTAATTCACTCCCGGAAGGAGCTTCCTGCTAATCCCTCACGTACTCTCTCTCGGCATTGATGAATTTCTAAGACATCGCAGTGGAACACTTGGTGAAACGGAACTGCTTCGGCATTTTCTCACATTCATTTTCCCGCGAGCTTAGGTGCTCCCTCAGTATCAGAGAAGCATGCTACTCCGGCCATGCGGCGAAAACCGCTTAGTAGGCCTAAGCGAGCTGAGCGAATATGACGCAACCACCGTCGCGCTTTCGACAGGCGGCAAGTGCCAAAAAGGGAGGAGAAGTAAGAGAATTAGGGGTAATAAGCTCTACTGTGAGCTACGGGTATGTGTGTGTGTGTGTGTGTTTTTTTTTTTTTAGCTAAGCGTAGGGTACGCGCCTGACGCTCGGAAACGTGCGCGTTCACGACCCCAGTTGTAGCGTGCAGTTCAGCTATTGTTCCCGCTAGTATGTCGTCGAAATAGAAGCGACTCGAGTTTCTGACTGGTCCTATCGTCGCCGGTAGCCTGGATCAACGAAAAAAAAAGGGGGGGGGGGGGGGGGTGCAGTTTTCTAGCGGGCGCTGCCCCGTTCCCCGTGGTGCTATCTTTATGTATTTCACGGAGGACTATTTTCGTCTGAAGGACACCACCTTAATGTCTTTTTAGTACTAATTAATTTTTGAAACGGGCGCCCAAACGTTTCAGATATACGTTCGAAATTCATACCCGTCATAACTCGAAGCATATCTGTTTCTGCGAGGATTGCGAATGGCAGAGAGAACGCGCACTCGGACTCTCTCTGTGAGGGCTAACGGGAGTGGGCTCTCACCGTCGAAGTCGGGCACGTCGACGATCTTGGGCGCGAGCCGGTGGGCCAGCACGAGCCGCAGGCAGCCCAGGCTCGGGTACTTGAGCGCCAGGTGCAACGCCGTGTTCCCGTTGCGGTCCCTGAGCAGCACAGAGGCGCCCTCTCGGAGCAGGACCTCGACGGCCGGCTCGTTGCCCACGATCAGCGCCAGGTGCAGCGGAGTCTGTGTGTGGCAATAAAAAGGAAACCACCACGTGTCACCATTGCACAGCCGTGACCTTTGTCGCGCCAATGCGAGTAACCCTCATGCAGCCGGACGTATTGTAGTGCAACTAGAAGGATAGCAAGCACGCCCACTTTCTCGCCACTATCTTTATCGCTTTGCTCATTGCAAATTGCCGACGTTTGGTGAGAAAAGGAAAGGGGCAGTAAATGTCGCACTCGCAGTGGAGAGTGATGCGCGCCGTGTGGGAAGCGACGAAGGAGGGAGTGAAAGGATGCAGAGAGAGGCGCCGCATGCAGTTCGGCCACCTAGAGACATTTTACATCCGCTGACGTCGCACAGCACACGGGCGTCTTTATTTATTATTGTTATGATTATTATTCATTTATGTTCAACGATATACGGCCACAACTCCATACTGCTCATCTGCCGAACGCCATAACCCAGATTCACCACGGAGGGGGGCTTTTTTTGTGCTTCGCTATTGGTTAACGGGATGCGCATGAGCAAAATTTGTCGATTTATAACGCAAATCCAGCAGCAAGCTGCCATATGTGCTGTGCTTGTTCTTCCGACAAGTTCAGTATTCTGTTTCTCGTAAAATAGCGAATTTTATGCAATCGAAGCCAATAACGAGGTGATTTTCATGTCCTGCTGACATATGTAAACCGTCATGCCGTGGCGCATCTAAGCTGCTGTTCGTAAAGAGCAGCAATTAAGCTGCGCGCCGTGATGTGCCGTGAAGTTGCGTCAACGAAAGTACCGCATCTTTTTCCATCCTGTTGCTAGTGGACGCGGGTGCAGCACTTACATATTAGAGGACAACAGTGCACTGAAGGGAATGGTATAGTATGGTCAGCAACTCGTTCCTTGAAAGACGTCCCAATTTGCAGACTGTTTTTCGCGCTTACAGGTGCGCGACGTTATAGCAAATTAAAATGGAAGCTGCTCTGGATGAAGTTAAGTAGGGATTCCACAGCTAAGCAGGTCAGTCACTCTCTATTCGGACCTTCTTACGCTTGCAGGCATACTCACTCAAGCTCACTATTCTACGGCGTGAACGAGCCTATCTATCGCAGAGAGCGACAGCTACGGCCACCACTCCCAAGCTTTTACGGGGCAGGGAGAACAGTCCTCACCGACCAACATCACTTACCACCCGCCCTTGAATTATGCGTACTTGACACTCACTACTGCATTCGACCCTTGGGTGGCCCAGCCGGCGCGTTATCGGCTCTTCCGATTACGTGAAAAGCATCTCGGGCATACTTGTTGGCCAAGTGATAAGCATGCAGCGATCTTCCTTCCCTCTCGCCGCCACCCTCTCCCCGGTGGAATAGCTGCCACGTGAAAGGCTTCGGGGCGTAAAAGTCCTCGCCCAGCGGAAGCGCCTCTCGTTCGTTCACCGTGACCCGGCTCAACGCTCGCACTCCCGTCGGCCCCGATCTGCATCCTCTCTCTCTTCCAGATCTCCCCTCTCTCACTCGAGTTCTACGCCAGCTGCCGCAGGGTCAACAGTCGCCGTTGCGGCGGGAAAGCCCCATTGTCGGACCGGAGGAAGCTGCCGAACAGCGCTCTCTCGCCGCTCATCTCGGCAGGGCTCGTTGTTGCTAGTCTATCGCCTTCTTTGTTTGTTACTTGTTGCGAGTGGCAAAAAGGGGGAGGGTAGGTGGCTAGCGCTGCGAGTGCAGTGCGCGCTCGTGTTCCCAGTCCACGCTGAGTGAGCGTCTGCCGGAGCCGCCGCCAAAAAAAGAAAAGAAGAGCGGCCGCGTGCTCGTTGTTTCGATCGCCGCCGCCGGGGGAAAAACCCTGGTGTTCCGCCGGCACTGCTTTTCACAAAAGAGGTTCCAGTGATCGCGCACCGCGCACACTGCTTGCTGCTGTGGGAACGAGCCAGGCGCCGAGCTGAGCGCTCTATCGTCTTTTATTATTTTGCTGCTTCTCCCTTGCCGGCCGCGTCTCTTCGCTCGAACCGACTTTGTGTCGCCGCCGGATTTTCAGCAGCGCCGCGTGAATCCCGACTCCTTGACCTCCGGCGTCGCGCTCGGCTGAACGCAACGACGCTCTTCGTCAGAGCGGCGACAATATTCTCCCGAGAATTCCTCCTTTAGAGGTTTCCCTTTTTTTTTTTTGTTCTTGTTAACGCCTTCTTTATCATCTTACCCGGTAGTCTTAGCCACCGGGGCCGGTGTCTTCTTTGTTTCGGTTTCTCCCACCCTTTTTGCTTTTTTTTCGTGACCGCCGACATGCCTGCGCTTTGAGTGGTCGCCGGGGAAAATCCGGCCGTGGCGTAGTGGTGCTCGCGAAAAGGAGTGAGCGATTGTCGATCAAGATAACGCGCTCCGAGTGCTGGTCCTCTTCCGAGTGCCGCAGCCTACGAGGGAGCGGGTGTGAGGGGGCTCTCCTGTCACGATGGTTCGCCTTCCAGCGCACGGCTGCTGCTGCTGCTATGGGCTAACATTGGTTTCCTAGCTGGGTTTTACCCCTTTGCACCCCCCCCCCCCCTCCGGTTTCTTACTTGTTTATTTTCTTTCCCCCCTCTGTGGACCCACCGCGCTGTAGTAACTCCTCTGTAATGGGTCCGTGTCGCGGTTAATCATACGCCGTTCCGGTCCGCCGGTCCACCCAGCAACGAAGCGCGCACTCTGTCGCCCGCATAGCCTTGGCGCGATGAATTACCGCGGGAGCAAAAACTTCGCCTGGAAGGCCGGCCGCTCGGTCCCGGCGCAAGAGCGTGCTGCAGGCGAACAATGAATTGTTTGTCGAAACGATGGGTCGCCTCAAAACGGGATGTTGTTGGGCACCTAATCCATTATCCCAGCTCTCGGGTCTGTTGAATGGATCTCGCGTGTTTTTTTGTATCCTTCGAAACAGGCGTGTCGCGGTTATGAAACGATGTAACCAATTACGACTTGCTTACGTGCAGGAATTCGCCCCTCTGGACGAACCGAAGTAATTGAAAAGCCGCCTTAGAGGCCTTATAGCCTCCTGGCGGGCGCCGACTGCCCTCCTTATTAAAAATAAATACCAAATGCATGGAAGAGTTGTTTGCGTCTTTGCAGGCGAAGTCGATTACTCATTTTTACTTCCATTTTAAGACGAAGCGCTGTAAAATAATTACTACGATAGCATGACAAGTGAGAACGAGCACGCAACTCAGCTCAGTGTGGACCGAAACTCATCGCCCGTTTGGGGCCGATATTTTTTTACGAACAGCCAAAGCGGTCGTCGGCCACAGCACTTGTCTTACTGTGTGTTGAAGTTTAATTTTTGCGCAAATAACGCGCACTGGTAGTAGAGACGCTGCAGAAGCAGTGTCTACGAGATTTAAAAAATAAAATAACCACCCCGCCGGTGTTGTTATAAAGAAGAAAAGGATGAAATAAACTGCACCCCGCTAATGTTACGTTTCAGACGAGAGCGCTTTCCACACGCCCTAACTATCCCTACCACACACTGCTATAAAAGCCTTTGACTACTAACCGCTGCGTGGTAGTTCTAGGAAATGATAATCGTGATAGGCGCCGCGGGAGTTGTGAATAAATGAACTCGCATGATTTCTCATGCGTATGTTGCGCAGCATTCGTCTTTGAAAAAAAAAAAGGCCCGATAGAGCGAGCGACAGTTTGGCACATCGCCCTCCTTCGGGTGCTGGAATTTTCATCCCATCTGATATGGTTACGGCCGAGGGCACCTAGTCGTAAAATCTCTAGTCGGTTCGTACATATTTCTTCTGTAAAGTGGCATGGCTTTCAACGCGGGAAAAACCAACACAGCGCGCTGGCTGACTAGATTAACCGTCTAGGACGAAACTGCCACTTTTTTTTTCTTCGCCATTCTCTGTTTTTTTTTGTTTCTTTTTTTTTTGCGCCGTGTCCGTGCTGGCGACAGTCGCATTTTCTCGGGCAGGTGCATAACGTGTATGACCAGGCGCAGGTCGCGAGACACCGTCGCTCTTGCGCACTATACCGCACGGTGTATCGAGGGATGTCGAACCGCCTGCTCGAAGGCACTGCACAACGACTGACTTGTGTTCTGATTAAGCGCACGTTGGTGTGTACGTAGAGCGATATTTGCATTTTCAGAAAGCAATTAACATCGTTTAAGCGCTTGCATAGGTGTTGACCATGCAAGGCTTAGGCAGAAGTATACGTAAGCGCACTCAAGGTTTCCTTTCCGTTTTTCTCTCTCCAAAATGAGCATAATACGCCACAAGTGGAAGTCTGTCCGTGTCGTTTTTAACGCACCTTGCACAGGTATTCTATGTTTCGCTCGTCTGTGGAGCGAATCATCGCCGCGCAGGTGTTGCGTATTGTTCACAATAAAGCTCGTTTTTCTTCGTGCTTGGCGAAAAAAATGCATGAATAATATACAACAAAGATGCAAACTGTTCGAGCGAGAAGTCTCCTCCCTTTGCCGCCTCTTTGTTTCTGCCACCTGAACGAGCGAGTCGGTGCGCATATCAAGGAGCTATATATAACCCTACCAGACGACCAGGTTGTTGTTATAACTGCTGGGTGAAAAGCCTCTGTGTGATTCACCTTTAGCTCAGTGCCGGTATTTCCCGCCAGTGTCTGGACTAGCATCACGTATCCACGTTTGAACAATGCTCGCGCGTCAGTTGCAAAATGAGAACGCTATTTTCTAGTTTGCAACTTTGTTTTGCAATCCTGCAGACTATTTTTTCCAGTTATCTTACTCCCTCATAGGTACTCTTCGCTGCGCTGTAATTCCCCCCCCCCCCCCCCTTTTTTTCTACAGCTTCATGAAGAAGCTGCTCTAGACGTCAAGCAACGGATATTGGTAACACGCTAATAACAGTGAGGTCAGCAACAGGTGGCTGGTAGAGCGGTTTTGCAAACGTCTTATTTTGGACAAAAGAAATTCTTTAGATGATGTTGTGATATCTCAAAATCACGTTCTTATGTTCAGTAGAGAATCGCTTTTGTTTTTTTTGTTTTTTTTACTTTGTAAGCGAACGGAACCAGGCGAATCAGCTCCTGCCAGCAGTGGTCTAACTAGACTGTGCACCTCGAAAGCATTTTTGTCACGCTCGCACGTATATAGCTTCGGCGCGACAGACGAGCTGATGCAGCGTGCGCTCACCTGTCTGAGGCTGTTGAGGACGTCGACATTGGCTCCCGCTGCCCTGGTGAGTCGGCATAGCCGCTGAACGAGCGCGATGTCGTCGTGGAGCACGGCGATGTGCAGGGGCCTGCGTGAAAAGGGCACAGAACTGAGCAAAGGCCGTGTACACAGAAGACCAGACATCGTCATATATACGACTTGCGAATAACAAAACTCGACAGACCTGCGCGGTAATGTTCCGCCCCTCATACAATTTTAAGTTAGAAATGCGCAGTCCAGCATCGACAGGTCAACATAAAACGACTGTTTTGGTGATCTGCAAGTTGCATATATGTCTGGCATTCACTTTACAACGTTTAAAAGCCTGCAGACTTTCCTCCTGCTGAGACTTTTCTGAAGTACACTTCAACATCGCTATTAGCGTTAACATGTCCCAGGGCCACGCTTGCGGTGTGAAGCAAGCCTAATTAATTCCGGCCTTCTGCTGTATTTTAACCTGTAGCTAAATCCCAATGGACGAGCAGTTCGTGCATTTCGTGGCGTCGCATTTCGTTGCTCAAACTTGGCGGGCTATCGAACCCCTGACCTTGTGCTCAACAGCGGAACGCCGCGAAATCACTGAGTCGCTGCGGCGGATGAGGTATGCCCGTTCAGAGACGCAAACACCGGCAATGCGGGTGATTTCGAGGAGTCTGAACGTCGCAATCGCGGCCACGCTTCGGAGATCCTGGCCGGAGGTTGCGGCGCTCGGCCCCAGACGTGGCCCGTTCCGCGTCCCTATTTTCTCTCGGTGGTTTCCTAATCGAACAAAGGCGCCCCTTCGCGCTTGGTCTCTCATGCGCTCTCTCCGCTCCGCCGAAGACTCCGTGTTCGCGTCCTGGAGCAGACATGGACCACACGCAGTTGCACACGGAGACGGTTTTCCGGCGCACGCGAGTGCGGCGCGGTTGCTCAGTGGTGTGAAAGGACTCCAGCAGCAGGCTCTCAAAACCGACTGCTTTTCCCCGCGACCGTTTCTCTAGGAACAGAAAAAAGAAAGACAAGATTTTCAATCTGTGTCAACCTTCAGAAGCTGCTCAGTTTCCTCTGAGAGACTGAAATGACGGCTCACTTCTTAAGCATCACAGCGGCCCTGCCCTGGGGCTGACAGACCCAGATTGCCTTTTCGGTTTTACCCTTATACTACAGCCCCCATGTGTGCTTGCACTATTACGGCAAAACTTAGTCGTTCACGGGAGGTTTCCTTGAAAGAGAAAAGGGTCCTTTAGTTCAATTTAAAGTAATGTCAAACAGCCTTTAACGCAGAAGAAATACCGAAGCTAAATGCTCAGACACTGTGCGTAACATTTCATAGAAGCAAGCCTAAACTGCGCTTCCGATATTGTGAGCAAAAAACTCGGCAGTTTTAGATTCTTAGTCGAGCAATTAAGGCAGAGGTATACAGTAGTGAGTTCGGTGCATGGCGAAATCTGTTGCATCGGAAGCTTTGTCGAGGACGGGAAATGAAAAGACAGAAAACAAGATGGAAGAAAATCGAAAGGATCCGAAGGAAGGCGTATAATGCGTGTATTTTCCCCCGATTACGGCATCCGCGGGCGCCACTCTCGCGCCGTCCCCTTGGCTTGCGTCACACGCGATCTCCGCGTCAGTGTCGCGTGGCGGCGGGATACAATTGAGCTCCTGATGAGTGGGGGACGGGCGCGACTGTCTTCGGGACGCGCGTCGTTCCCCTGCGTTGACAGCAAGGTGTACCGGTGCGTGATGGATGGGGCTCCCGGCTGGTGCACTAAACGCTATATAACAGTGCGCCACTGGGTCACACACCGTGTAAACAGCTCGACAGATCGACGAAGGACGAGGAAGGTAAACAACTCAAGCGCCGCTATCTTGTACGGCCTAATACGCGCCGCTCTTGAATGAACCGGATAGGGGCAGAAAACGAAACAAAAATAAGATTATCTTCGTGAGCTCTTGCGTAGCTACGCCACTCTGCGCGACAATCTGTAACGGGGTTGCTGTCAGAGAAGGCATTCGTCATCTAAGTGCCTCGAGTTGCAGGCGTTGACCTTGTAGTACGTAGATGCTGACTGAAGGCCCCTGCATGTGACGTCACTCTTAATGACGGAGGCGCGAAGCTAACGACTTTTTGACGCTGTCAGATGCGCAAAAGCGTCCTCCATCGAGAACGCGATGCGTTGTGCGTGAACCTGATCGCATAGTGTGACATGCGCGATATGAATTATGGAGACCATATATAAAACGCGTTTAGCGCGGAGCGAACGAATCTAGCAGGCGCTGCCGATGTAGGTCGACGGCTGCAACATGCATAGAAGCACGTGCTGAAGGCAACAGTCTTTCAGTAAGCTGGGCACGTGCACACAAAGTGCTTCTATATTCGATGGGCTTTTGACTTTGACAAAACTCCAGCGAGGGGCTATGTCCATACAGTGGCAGCCACCTAACCTACGCACCTCTTATGAAGCGAAATTATCAGCTTTTGTTCAACCGGCCGCTCATGCACATGAACACAAAAGCAAACGAACTAAGAGTGCACGGATAAAGAAGAACTCTCGCTAGATTAAAATTAGTTCGACCTTCACTCCTATAGCGCTATTCTTCATTCGATCAGCATTCAAAAGAAGATGGATGGATTCCATCTTCCTTTGTGTTATTGTTTTTTCAGGGCACACAGTTCCGAGTTTTCAAAGAAGCGACTGTTCAGTGTGTTTCTGGAAGACGCCTTCTCCCCGCAGCTCCCGAAGATCGATGCGCTTCACCTTCTCAGGGCGTATATATTTCTTCGAAGCTTGCCACCTGCCGCCCAACTTCCCATGCTTCAGCAGAAGGAAATGTTTAGGTTGTGCAGCCTAGATTAGCAGCTTGAATGTTGTGATTTGGGACTGAAAGAGTCCTTGAAGGCTCTGGCTCGTTTCTCGCTTGTCCAACTTCATTAATTTCGTGAGCTTCCTATAGCGTCGAAGATAGCATTGTCAGATGACTATTATGGTTATGCGGTTCATTCATGTGTGTGTATAGACGACAGTTCAACTGTCATTGCAGCTTAGGTAACTATGGTCTTCGTAAAGCCGGTCTGTACCATCTAAAGACGTTCAACATGACAATAGGAATTCTTTCAGACAGCTCACGGCTCGTGCAAGCTGTGTTGCTGGGCGAGTTGGTTGGGGTACATCTTGAGAAAAAACACAGCGCTTGCAGACAAAGGACCGCGCAGTTGTGTGTCCTTCTTGTCAGCGCAATTGTGTGTCCTTCTTGTTCTGGTCCTTTGTCTGCAAGCGCTGTGTTTTTTCTCAAGATCGTGCAAGCATCGTCTCAAGAATACCGGTAAGCGATTTTGCTTAACCATTCACGACTTATCGATGGCAGATCTCCACCCCATCAAGAAGCTTTCTTCCCATTTCCAGTTCTCATCCGAGTTTTGATCATAAATTCGATGAATTCGAGCCTCTTGCATGCTCAACACGACGCCGGTCTCAAAAATAACGCGCCTAAACGTACTGCGGTTTCCTTGCGTGCTGCATTCGGCTGGTATGTAGCGGTATAGTTGTACCCTTCACAAGTGCATTTTTTGGTAGTCGCTTTTTGTATGTTTTTTTGTTGTTGGTACAACTTCGTCCTGCGCCCTCTTCTATCTCGTTGCACCAACAGGCCCACCAACCACCCATGTTGCGCGCTTAGGCACACGTGTTAAAATTACATTAAGCTCAGTGCACAGTATCTTCCGTAGCACTTTGGCACCAAATTCCCAGCTCTCGCCGAGCGCGACCCGTCAACTGCGTGCGTGAAACGCGTCTCCGGCGGAGAGGCTTCGGCCGCCACGCAGCCGCCGCGGTAGCGGCAGTGGACGGCAACCTCGACAAAACCCGTCGGACGGTGGTGTGGTGTGGCGGCCGCGCTACGGGGGAATCCCCACTCCACCACCTTGAGCGTGCGTGCAGGCATCCATCTGCCGGACAGCGCCGGCTTCCTGGGGCGCCGCTCACTGGCCGGCCGCGGGACGAGGAGGTGCGCGCGAGCGAGGCCAGTAGATGGGCGGTCCGCCGATTTGTGTGCAAACTGCAGCTACACTCGCCGATGGTCGCGCGCAACAACGAGGGACGCGGTGGCGTTCAACAATAGGCGCAAACTTTCTGCCCTAAAAACTGAACAATTCATGCCAATTAAAGCACACAAGTTTGTTGCTGTTGACATTGATTTTGAGCCTTTCATTCATCCATTTTGATAATAAACAGCGGTGTAGGCGATAGAGAGTTCTATAGGATTGCGCAATGCATTATCGCGATCCGCTTGAGCTGGCAGCCAACTTCGCTTACTAACTGCGCATAAACAGTTGGCGCCCAAAGTGACAGGACAGGAAAGTGACAGGCTTGCTAAATTGGCTGACTGTGATGGCAGCTGAATATTCAATGAAAAAGTTGTACTACGCGGATAAAAAATAGTGATGGCACTGACAAAACTGTTTTACCTGCTTCGTCGACTGCAATGATAGGTCGGCCCTCATGTTCCAGCCAGTGACACTAGGCTTTCAGCAACACAAAGTTTCGAGAATGCGGCCAGTTCTGCGGATCGAATCTCCTTCTAACATTGCGGACAAAGAAAGCGCGGCGTGGGATGGGGGCCGAGGTCGCTTGCGTCCTCCGATAACGAATGCGGGCCTGCCAACTTCGATGCGCGATATCGAGGGTCAAGAGCACGTCAACGAAAGCGTGGCTTGTCTCCATTATCAGGCGTCGTTGTTCTGCTCGTTCATCGGTGATCGCGCGTATTGTTTACAGCCAGGATAGAGCGAAGCTACCGAAAGAAAAAGACCTTTCACGGCTACACAACCTTTGCTGAAAACGCAGCTTCAGAAAATTTTGTGCTGCCCAACTTTCGGTGTCACTAAAAAATAAATGGGTGGCTCCCTTCCCATACGGCGCGGTTCGGATGTAGACCGAGATGTGAGACAATTACTGCGCCATTTTCTTTAAAACCATTTTTTTCCCTTCTATTTCTGCAACGACTACTCTCTTTCTATTCTCACTGCGTTTCATTAATGTGCGGTCGGTGGTGAAGAGTGTCCGAAGCGAGGCGCTACCACACTTATAGACGACGACGGCTCGCGCTGCCCTAAACAGTTTCACCGGTGCGCCCGCGTGTGACAAAAGTGCTACGGCCACTCCGAGCAGAGCGTCCATTTGAGGTCCTCTCTCCGCTTTTGATCCTCGTTCCACACTCTTGTCATCGCACGGCCGCTTCCTCCTCAAGGGAACCGCGAGCATTACGAGAGAGAGAGAGAGAGAGGGAGAGGAACACGCTGGACAAGACGCAAGGTCAGCCCCGGATACGCTCGCCGCCTTCACGTTTTGTTGCAGTGCTTGGCGAACGGCGTGACTACCGCCCGACCATTCATGCCTCCGCCGCTTCGCTACGGACACATCGCCGTGTCTTTCGTTGTAATGCGCGTTCCCCCGGGGCAAGCCCGCAAGGGACGGACGGAAGTTCTCGGCGCGCTGATGTCACGGCGACAATTACTATACGCATTGCACGAGGGGATCCCGTGCTTTAATGACAACGCTCGGATCGGGGAAAACTTGGGGAGAAGAGACGAAGCTGCCGGCGAGCCTAACGCGACGTAACCACGACGCGATGAAAATCCAAGACACGCGCTTTTGGCCGGCTTCACGTGTGTTACGAAATAAGAGCGAGAAGGAAAGACCCCTAGCTTGTGGGTAAGAGAAGGAAAATTAAATTGCTGCCTCTTGCGAAAATCTCGCGCGACGTTGCACACGCTTGCGTATATGGAATACGACTCATAGTGCCGGAGGCAGTAAGAGCATGCTTGGACTGAGACGAACCTAATTGTTTGCACACGTTGTTCACAGAAGCTGCGCTACGCTTCGTTTCAGCGCGAGAATTGATGGCAGGAGGAGCCTGTTTTTGAAAGGCATCTTTTGCCTTCGTTCGACGGCTACGGCGCAGCAGACGATCTGGAACGGCGACTTCATGAGTGTTTCGCGATCCTGCATGAGCGCTCTTCAATCTCACTATCTCACGTGTCCAAGCATGGCGTAGCACTCCCGATTCACTTTGCCTTGCACGTGACCCGAGCGATCCGAAGTGCCTGCCTCCGCGGACCAAAATAAGGAACTAAGATGCGCCATTTTGACGTCCTAGAGATACGCAGCGGGCTGCTAGGACGGCCGTGGCCAGGAAAATGCTGATCGACTTCTGCCTGGTGGAGTTCTTCGCAATTTGAACAGCAATGTCAGTACACGGAAATTTTCTGCATCCCCACCCCCGGCCCCCCTTCCGTATTAATAAGGAGCGGACGTAAAATATGTAGTTTTCGAATAGCACGACCCTATCAATTACGGGGATAGGGGAACAGCAGGGGCGTCAAGACGCATGCGCAGAACAATAACAAATCTAGTCGAGTGTGACGACAACTCAGCCCTCTAGCCGGAGAGTCCAGACACGCGCACGGCGAAGGCCTTCCGAGGTGGTATACCGTTCGGGCTGCTGCTACGCAAGACTGCGGCAGGGAGCACGTGCTCCGTATACACATTCGGCGCTTGAGGGGCATGCGGCGCGTGCGCTCGGCGGGAGCCGTCCTTTCTCGCAAGCAGTTCAGGGCCGCGTGTCTCTCCTTGTCTGCGCATTGCCGCTGCTGGAAGACCCCCTCTCGGCGGCAGCGGTGACGTCGTTTCTTCTCCTTCCAGGGTTCAAGGAAAGTGCGTCGCGGGGAAACCACCGCCGGCACGCGGTCGCACGCGAGCCGCGCGTTCGCGGTGTCTTCTCGGAATCGCCGCGCGCACGCAGCTAGCCGATGGCAATAATCGAACTCGAAGCTGGCGATGTTCTAGGAGATAATGTAGGCCGGGAATCATATATCTCCCCACCATTACTTCTTCTTCCTCCTTGTTTTCTCCTCTTTTTTTCTCGCTCTCTCCGCGTCTCCGCGCGCATTTGTTATTCGCCGCTGCCTGCCGGACCAGGAAACTACCAGCACTGAAATCGAACGGCTAGTGCGCACTTTCGGCCAGCGAAGGCCGCTGTCTGAAACGGGCGCGCGCTCGCGGCGCCGTTGCCGTTTTCTGAGCGCGGCTTCGCGCTTCTCGGAAGTCACCCGACGCCGCGACTGCGCGGTCGGTCCGGCACGCCTCCGGCTTGGGGGACGGGCGCTGTCCGCTTTCGACCGGAGGTGTGGCCGCGGTGACGACAGGAACGGACGGCTTCGCCTTTATCGGTGAAATGCCAGCCCTTTTTGTTTTCTTTTGGCTTGGAACCAGCTGAGCCTCAAATGAAAGAGTCCTGAGCACAAGCCCAATGGGGTTTATAGCGTAAACTCTTACAGCAGGTTTAAACGTTCAGCACTCTAACCAGCGACATTTTCACATCTTGTTGTGAGCTGCATATACTATGATGACGTTGAAATTTCACTCGAGACCAAACTAAGAGGCGTTAATGCGGATAGGATTAACGTGTCCTTCGTAGGCTCACCAAAGATGCGATTACAGTTCACTGTCGCGCTCGTTCGCGTACCGCCTTCCTCGAGCGGAACGCTCAAACGTCAGTGCAATACACTCGTGACGCCAAAGTGACGTCACTTGGAGAGTCAACCGATGCATGGCTGATGCAGCTGTACAGCGTTGTCGGCGAAGCACGCGTCAAGGATTGATGCGCATTGTCTCACCGCAGCGAGCGCTCCGTTTGTATGCAGATGACGACGAATTAGTCGCGATTCACCAGCTAGTTCAGCGATACGCATCCGTTCCTTCTGCCATGTTTCTGGTCACTTGCCAGATGCATGAATTCAATGAGGCGTGCGACTCTGACAGTGCCCGGGAGGAGAAAGAAGTTGGCGCAATCGCTTCTTGCCGCTAGGTACACCCAGATGGGTCATTTAGATCTGCCGGAATCGATGACAGCTCTTACGTCGTGTGGGGCCAAGGTATTTACGGCAGCAGTCACCTGCGACACGCTATATCTGCACATCCGCCGAGTGAGATCCGTGAGCCGAGGCATCCTCGGTGCACGTTTAAACCGCCGGAACGCGCAGTAGGTGGGTGGACAGGCTGAGACAAGAACACCCACACTTTACTGCTTCCTCGATGGAAACAAGTGACATATAGAGAGAAAGCCTTACGCCACCCGTCTGCTCCGCATAAGCAGCTAAAAACTACCCCTGGCAGCGCCATCCCATCGAAGAACCTGTTGCAAGCGGCAACGCATCTGCATCGAAGTCAAAATCAAAAATAAATCTCCTACTTTTGATTTTTTTTTTCATAAGTATCTTTGCTGCGTATAATTAATCTCTGAAGGGGAAGCTTTGTATGTCTGTTTTGTGCGTCTACCACCGTGCCGGAGTTTAAGTACATAATTGCCATGTCCGCGTCTTTCGAAAGTTCGATGACACCACTCTAACCCCGCGTCGCCGCCCCGACCGGTCTCTAATTAGAGCGCTTGTTGTGCCCCGTGAGCTGGCTAGCTCCTCGGTACTACCGACGTTGCGAACAGCGCTTCCTATAACCGGTTGTCGCTCTCTTCCCGGCTGCACCTCCCCGGGAAGGTCGGCCGTTCTGCAACCTTCCACGACGGAAGTCGTAACCCATCCGCCCCGCGAGTGCAAACATGCGAGCGTCAGCAGATGCGCGGAATAGTGACAAGTCGGCTGCAGTCGAAACCGGCGGAAAAAACACAAACAAGGTCACAGAAGCGCGAAAAAGGAGAGATGGCGTCATTTGAAACGCCGGTTCTGCTTTTTTTTTTCTTTACGTTACAAATACACTCAGCGATCAGAGTGCGGGGGAAATGTGCCGAGATAAACCTCGATACTCTCTGATTTCTTCTCTCTATAGTGGCTTGGAATGAAGCCCCGTCACGCAAGGCGCAGCGTTATTGACGTCTAGAACAGCGTGCAAGGAAGCCACGCAGTGGCTGGAAGGTTTTTGTCAGATATTTTCGATCAATCTCTTTTGCTGTCGTGCGCACCTGGCCGCCTACGTGCGAGCGATCACGCCGGCATCCGAGTCGTGCAGCCATGCGCCGTCGTGGTTCCTTTTGTATACGTTGTGCACTTCGTGAAATGACGCAACTCGGCGCATGTAGTACGTCACAGCGCCGCCCGCGAAGACAATCCAAGAGCCGACGATAACAACCACCGCGGGTCAAATACGCGCGCGGCAAAAATGAGAGCCGCAGTTCATGTATGAGTGCCACTAGAACCATGCAACTTTGCGCAGGCTAGACAGAGCGGGAATCATTCACCAGAAGCCGAGTTCCCGCAAGCTATTCGCACATAATCATTCGTGATTGGCCATCGAGCGGGTACCGGCCAATCAAGATTTTACACGAACAGCCGTGCGAATTATAACTCCTGATTGGACGAAGTTATGTGCCTAGCTTGCGCGACGCTGCATGGTTTTGCCGAGAGTGTGTGTTATAGACTGCATTGAAATGATGAGGAAAAACCTCTCACGTTTCCTAATTGCCGCCCTCACTTAGGCGTAGCCCTAACGCGTATGTCTCGGCACGCAAACCGTGCGGGGCGATGTCCGCGCCGCCGGAATGCGGCGCGCGGTGATGGTGGGGAAGGCCCAGAGGAGCTGAACGCTGCCACACGACCGAAGATGCGTCGATGAGTCCTGCGGACCACGCGTTATCACTGCCGCCTGCGATGTCAGCGCTCATAGGCTCGCCGCCTTTCAAAAACGAATGAATGAAAGATAGTTGCTGCAAAATACTGCCCTGTAGAATGTAAACGTTCTGGTTGTTTGCTTTGAAACTTGAAGTGTTACATGCTGTCCGGTGGAGCAAAGTCAGGTGACTATAGTCAACCCTGGACTGTGCCACGAGGGAGGGAACGAGAGGAGTGAAAAGAGAGAGCGTGAGGGAGAAAGTATGGAGGTGCAAATGAATCCCCTTCCAAATACTCTTCTCGAAGTCCGAGTGATGCCCGTCTCGAGCAACGTCTTCCTCGGAAGAGCGGAACGGACGCTCTGTCGCACGTGGACACTTGCTGAGGGAAACGGGACGGGCCAGCTCTCCTGCGTCAAACGCGTTTCGCGAAGCAGGGCAACGCTTTGGGGCGGCAACCGTGATTGTCACGCTCTGCGGCCGTCACGCACGGCCTTGGGGCAAATGAAACGGCCATCATCGTTCCTGCAGAAGCGAGTGTTCTCTGCACGCCAGCCAGCGCTGGCCTACACATGCCGGGGCACCTACTGCGCACGCGCGTGTTTTGCCGGACGCCAAGGCGGACAGTCTGTGACGCATGTTCCATACTGCCTGTTTGGCCAGCAGGATGCAGGCAAGGAACGCGTGCGCACGGGCCGATTAACTTTATGTTATGCGTCAAACGTTTGAAGGCAGGCCGTACAGAGCGCTCGTTGTCGTTATTTCGACGTCAGATCTCGGCTGGTGACTCCTGATACCTAATCAGGCAGACTTTCGAATGCACTCCGACGCTTCCTCGCGTCCATACGTTAGTGGCGTGCGACTGCATCCTGCTTCCGTTAGCGATCCTTCGCTCACGCTAGAGAAAGGAAGAGACGGAAGAATAAGAAAAAAACAGCTCGCGCCACGTGCACATGCAATCTCGCTCGGCGGTGCGTTCGGCGAAGACGGTTGCTTGCTTGAATTTTCCGATTCGTCGACGAATGAACACTAGGTGACGCGCGAACGTGTGTGTATGCGTGTGACGAGGGCGCAGTTGCGTAATAGGCTTGTACTCTCGGAAGACAGCGTATGCACGCAAAGGCGCTTTTTTTCTAACCAAGGAAGCTGCGTGTGCGCGAAAAAATAATATAAGCAAAAACACGCAACACCACAAACGACAGTCGCTAGCGCCCACCGTACGTGTGTAGTACAGCTCTCGCTTTTCCCCTGCACAAAAGAACGGGGGCGAAGCGCCGTACGATCGTGTGCTTCCCACGGTCGTCACACCGACGCAGTACCGTGTTTTCCGCCAGGTAGTGATATCAGCGTCGGGCAAACCCGCATACGAGGAGGGGCATTACTCACAACGCCGCGCGAAAAAAATAAATAAAAATAGCTGCGTACCAATTACTGAGCTTTAAACAAACAAGGAAAAGCAGCTATCTGTACTTAGTAAGAGGAAACAAATACACTTTCGGGGTTTTGATTCCACAGAGGCCGATGCACTGTAACAGCTGTGTTTACGACGATAAAACAAAGCCTGTCGACCGTATTTAATAGTCAACTAAGCATTTCTTTATTTTGCGTGCAGTTAAAGCGCCAGCTGCCGTGTCAAGCTTCCGTTTTCTTTCAGCGTAATCGTAAAAACAACGGCGGTGCTCGATGGCATAGTTGCTACTGCAGCGCACACCTTGCGATGCAAGTACACAAGTCTTCCACCCTTCTCAACGCTGGCTGTAACGCAAAGCAAAGTACTCCGCCAGACGTGACGAGAAAACGTGAGCGGCGAGCGCGGCCAACACAACGTCTTCTTCGTTCATCGTTGTGATTTACTGCCGCGAAAAGCCATCTACAAACTTTAACAGCTGCCTGCCTCGAAAAAAAAAAAAAATGGTTGTCTAATCTATGCTACGCTGGACTACCCGATTACGGGAATGTTTGCGTGCTGCGCCGTGATTTGTTGCCGTGCATACACACAGAGCAAAATGTGTACGAAAGCAAACAAGGGGAAGCATTACGAAAGGAAGTCTTTTGTTAGCTTGAAGTCAGCGATTACTACTCTGGTACAAGTGAGAATTAAGCGTAGTTCATTTTTAGATTAGAAGTTGCATTTTTTTTTTGTATGCACAATCTTTTTCGTGCACATTCGAACTCAGTGCGTGCACATTCATGATGCAGTGCGGTGGTAAAATAAAAGGCTCGTAATCGTGAAATTGTTCCCTGTCGCAGTGCTCGCCCCTGCATGTTGAATTACAATTCTCCGTAGACAAGAAATAGGCTGCTCACTCGACCACCCGGATGGCTTTCTTTTTCTCCTTTTTCCCCAGTTTTACGTGCGGACGCCGAGTATGAACGCCCCGAGCATAAACAGCCGCGTCTCTTTTCCCGCCGTCCAAATTCTCGGCGCGAGAAGGAGCCGCGATCTTTGAGGAAGCCCGCGTTAACCGATTGGCCGGGTATCGAGAAGCAAGGCCGTTTACTGAGAATCGCGAGGGGGGAGGTCGGGGGATGCCAGTGCTTTGCCTTGCACGGTCCGCGCGCCTCCCACTCATGGAAACCCCGGCGGCGCGGAAAGTCCAGTATTGAGCGCAAAAAGAAGGGAAAACCTAAACCAGTCCCCTCGACGCGAGCTGCTGCTGCTACGTCGTGCGCTGTGAAGGATTGTGAGACTTCGTCGTGCCAACCGCATAACTGTGGCGCAGTTTCATTTCTTCTTGTTATCTAACATGCGCTACACATTCCTCACCAATCGCATGCGATCTTCTGTATGTGTTCTTGCTCAGGAATAATAGGAGCAGAAAGATCGTACGTCGAAAAAGGATGCCCGGCATAACTCACACTCCAGAGCGGATTTAAGGGGAACATTGAATGTTATGTTGTCATCGATTACTTCCCACGTATGAGTGGGGAGCATACTTATTGGGCTTCTTCTGGGTAGTTCACCTTCAACGCACCGCACCTTTAACGACATTTCAAGTTCAATGCAGATGTAAAAGTAAAATAGGCCCTTGAATGCAACATAATTGTTTCGATTTCTTATAGCACTTATATTTGCGCAGCTGTTATGAGCCATATTACGAACCGAGAAATTCCAAGTAAGTGTTTCGAAAGGCATGGGTCAGGCAAAGTGCGCTAACCCCCCCCCCCCCCCCAAAAAAAAAAAAAAAGAAATCTAAGTGTGTCAGCAGGCACACATGTTGTGCGGAAAAGCAAGCTTTTCGTGCATACGTAGTTTGCGCAGTTGTCAGGGAAAAAAGTGTGGTTGTTGCTGGTAAGTGCAGCTAGCGAATCTAACAGTGCAGAAAGTTCCAGCGAATGCCCGCATTATTCCGCAGCATGGTAATATCAAACGTGTGGATTGCGTAACGCCAACAGCAATGCACTGTCCACGCAAGAGGCATGGTCATAGTGGTCGTAACATTCGCTGTGCAGAGTAAGGCTGCTCATAGCACCTTGTGCACGATCAGATTTCTACGGAAGAGAACGCTGCATAGATTTAGCTTTTGGACTTCGCACTGCAATCTCACGACGGAGGAATTACGCAGGTGTTACACCAGGCTAAGAGGCTATGATTTAATGAAGTAATGCAATATTGCTTAACAGGTTCACAAACTCATCATGCGCACGGAACAGGTCACTTGGTCAAGCTTGTCCGCTTCTCCGTGTATCTGCTAGCAAAGTAAAAGCGCAATAATAAAAATAACATTCATAACGTCACTCTTTTGTTCAGCGTCTCCGTCTCCTTGACCAGTAAGGGCATTACTCTGACATAATGCATGATCAATAACCAACGGGCTAAACTTGATCTCTGGCATTCTACCATCTCTGTGCCGTAGCAATGGACACGACTTATTTTTTGCACTTGGTATAGTTATGTATATCAAGGCATACGCGGCTCTTTTTCAACAAGCCCGCCTTGCTCCAGCGTGTGCAGAAGCAGGAGTGCAAGGTCTCTGTTTTAACACTCTTACTGCCGTCCTAGCAGAGGTGCAGCCATTCAGAGGCAGATACAAAGGGGAATCGCCGAACACATGACGCAACAAAAGACCTCCACTCCTGACTCATCACCCCCCGCCGGCAGGAATGAGTAAGACGCCCACCACGCTTCCGCGACACGCGTCGGAAAGCGGCGATAGCGCCAGAGACTGGATGAAGGCGTGCTCACCTGTCTCCATCGGCGTCCGAGAGCAGCGCGTACTTGACTTCGAGCGAGCGCCGATGCTCCTGGCGCGCACAGCGTCGCGCCCGCTTCAACTGCAGGGCTTGATGTAAGGACGTGGGCTTGACGGCCGACGCGACCGCGTCAGCCGGAACGAGCGGCGTCCGCGCTGGCCGCACCACCATGCCGGCAAGCGCCGAATGCGAGGACGACTCGGCGTGTTCCGTGCCGCTGCCCGCGGACGAGTAGTCCGACGTGGTCGAGTCCTCGGAGCTCGCCGACGACTCACGGGTCGCAGACGGCGGCGGCGAGCAGTCGTCGCACACTAGGCCGCTGTCCGAGGCTGCCGAGTCCGGGCAGCCGCTGTCTTCGCTGTGTGAGCGCTTCTGGCGCTTCTCGCAGGTCGTCACTGCCGCGTCCGAGCTGAGCGTCTTGCGCGACACAACGCCGCTGTTGCCGGCGCAGAGGACCAAGGGTGCGGGCGCCGCGGTTGTAGCGCCCGGGTTCACGGCTAGTTCACTGCCGTCGGCCGCAGTCGGCATCACTTCTTGAAGCACACAGGGGAGGAAGGAGAACGCCGTCGGGAAGTCGCGTCCTCCGGCACTCGTCGCGTGTAGTGGGGGCACGACCGCGCTCTAGGAAGAGGCTGGCATAGCCACTGGAGGGAACACACACACACGCGCGTGCGCGCTGACTGACAGCTGAGAGCTGCTCGCGTGCGCTCAAAACGGGCGCTGCTCATTTGGCGTGGGGCAGTTCGCGAGGAGGATTGGGGGGGGGGGGGGGGGGGGGGGGACGTGACGAGGGGGGGTTCTCCGCTTATCGGATGCACCACACAGGCAGCAGCGGCCCCGAACGCTGGTGGAGAGGAGGTGCTGTCGAGAACCGCTTGGCGTCGCGCGCGCCCGCGCCGGCCTGGAAAACCCCGGCACCGGCGCGAGAAGAGCGCGCCCTTCTTTCTCGCGGCACGAAAGCGCCGCGACGCCTGGGACGTCGGCGAGCTGCCGCTGGCCGTTCCCCCTTTCCGCCGCCGCCGCTGCTGCTCCGTAGGGTACGGCGCGCAGCGCACGCCCCGCGTCACACACACAATGCTGGCCAGCGGCGACGACCCCACCTTCACGGTCACGGGCAAGAGGCCGGCCTGGAAGATGCAGCGAAGGGGGAGAAGGATGGGAACGGGTCGCGATTTACCGGAGCGCGCTCACTTTGCTTTGTGCACCGCGATAGCCGCTGCATCCGCCCACCTTTCCCTGGGGGCCGGTCGTTAGTGCACCGCCGCCGGACGTTCCGCAGACGGCTTCGTGCGAGCCAAAGCCGGGATTCCTCGCGGGTCATCTCTCTATTCACGGCTCTGAGACCAACTTCACTTCACATCCCGCCTCCTTGATTCCCCTTCTCTCACGAGTTTCCGTTCCTCATGTCTACTACCCCCCACCCCCTCCGCCGTTTCTTGGCAGAGAATTTACCTGCGTCGCTGTGGAAATGGCAAGTGCCATAACGACTCCGCCAACCAGGGAATGCAAGTAATGGTACTAGACCGAACACTGAGCTCTCTTTGTCTGTATTTATTATTATTTTTTTGCTCACCTATACTTCAAGGTAGTCTAGCAAGAGAGGTTTTTCGGTTTTTCTTTTCGTTTGACTGGAGCTGACTGTCTAGTCGTTGTCCCCGGCAGTCAGTGTGAGGCCGGTAGTTTGCAACCCTTTCGTCATTCTGGCTCTTCGCCGCCCGCAGTGGTCTGGGCCGTGTTTGCCCATTCACCCGCCCACAGCTGCGGAGGAGACGGAAAGGCGTCGGGAACGACACTCTTCTGTGCTTTCCCTGCGTTTCGGTTCTCGCCAGGAGCCACGCCTCTGGCTCCTTTGTCCCGGGAGTTCCAATGTGAACGCACCTCACTGTCGATTTTTTTTTCTCTCGTTCCTTGTCGTTAGGCGCTGGGTTTTCCTTCGCGCGTAACGCCTTACTAGCGCGGGCTTTCAATTATTTCCTGCGGTTGGTAAGTTCCCCGACAGCGTTAAAAATTTCCACAATGCACAGTTTGAGGAAATTTCGCAACGCTTTCCATGTGGCAGGATATCGGTACTGAATGGTTTTCAACGTTCGGAGATGAAACACTCGCTTCTGAAATGCTGGTTCACGCTCAACGAGAAAAGGAGGTACGGAGTAGTTCAGTTACACGTATTTCAGAGAGCAAAGCCGCGGTAGAATGCAGGCCAAGCACGCAGCGTAATTCAAGAGGTCTTAAACAGTGTGAAACAGGCCGAGCAAAGCAGTGAATCATTTCGTTGATTGTGGAAGGAACTTGGTTGATAGATTCCCTTCAACAATGCCTTGCTTGAGGACACCTACAGTAACAAATAATAGCTTCGCTTTTCTGGATATAACTGAAGATGAGATGAAATCAATAATTAAAGGTCTGCGGGAAAACAAAGCCTGTGGCCATGACGGTATACCAGTAAAGGTACTAAGGGACAGTATTGCTATTATTTGCGTCCGTTTATGCAACATATTTAACCACGCGTTGGCTAGTTCAAATATCCGATAAACTTAAAGATCGCGAAGGTTGTCCCCGTCTACAAAAGTGGTGACCCCGATGATCCTAATAGTTACAGACCTATATCAGTGCTCAGTGTGATCTATACCCTTTTCGAAAAATTAATAGCTTTGCAATTTAACAAGTTTCTTCTTGATAACAATGTTATTTGTGCTGAGCAGCATGGCTTTGTTCCAGCTAAGTCCACTACTACTGCCGTTACATCGCTTTCTCAGCACACCAACACTGCTCTTCATAAAAACCGGATTGCAGTAGTAATATTCCTCGACACAAAAAAGGCATTTGAATGCGTTCATCACTCTGGGTTGTTGAAAAAATTAGAAGCTTGCGGCTTTAATAATGACTCGCTCCAGTTCTTTGATAGTTACCTGTCCGCCAGAAAACAAAAAGTAGTGCTGAATGACGGGCTTTCCACATTTCAACCTATTACTAGCGGGGTTCCACAAGGTTCTGTTTTGGGTCCTGTTTTGTTTTCTATTTTCGCAAACAACCTCCCGCCGGCCGTTCAATTTTCTAAGGTATTTATGTATGCGGATAACACTGCCCTTTTGTTCACAGCTGAATCACTGTCCGGACTGCAAAAAAGAATAACATCCCAACTTTCTAATATTTCAGAATGGTTTCGTGCGTATAAATCAACGATAAACGTTGACAAAACCAAACACGTGGTATTCCACTCTAGGAGAAGAAACATTGCCCCTCAAGATGATTCACATATCACTAAACAACCGTAGTGTTCAGGAGGTATGTTCGTTCAAATACCTTGGTGTCATCTTTGACCAACACTTGCACTGGCAAGAACAGATAGATAAGATATGTAAAAAGTTAGCTCTTAGCTGCTGTGCGCTTGTTAAGGCAAAACGGTATTTCCCGTACGATGTACTACGATCCTTTTATTTCTCCCTATTTCACTGTCACATTAGCTACTGCTGCGAATCTTGGGGACAGACTTACAAAACTTATCTACTTCCAGTGCAGAGGCTGCAAAAGAGAACACTGCGTGTGATATGTCATGCATCGTCAAATTTTAACAGTAATTTATATCAGGACATGGACTGCTATTATTTGTATCCATGCTTAATTACAAACTATGTATATTGGTGAATAACCTTGTTAATACTAGTAATCCACTGCCATTAAATATTTTCTTGATACCATCCCGAAAGACAGAACACGCATTAAATGGCAACTTCATTCTGCCTACCTGCGCACGGTGAGCGCTTGATTCAATTTTCAGGAGCAAAAATTTGGAATGCAGCACCTATCAATGTGAAACTTGCAAATAACTTTAAGCTCAGTTCCAAGCTGTTCTTTATTAACAGCCAGGAAGCGCCCTGTGCCCCCCCCCCCCCCCCCCCTCTCTTCCTTTGTTTTTTTTTCCCCCCTATTCTTTGTTTCTACTTTGTATTATACTGCTGTTCACTGAAATGTATACTTCGCTCTAGTCGTTTTGATTCCTTTGTTTCTTTCTTTCCTCTTTTTGCTACGGCTGCCCGATAAAGTTTATTTTGTACTAGACCGTCAACTAGCCCTACGGCTATAGGTCCAGATATTTCCATATTTATTCCTCTGTGTATGAATAAATATTGCTTTTAACTTTGAACTCAGTCTGCAGAAGATCAATGAAGCGACTCAGGTCGTCCCAGTTCAGCGTGCAGGTGACCGCAGGCCTTTGATTTCATAACAGGCGAGCCTTAAAAAGCCTTCATCGTGTAGTATCAGGTTCAAGTTACTGTTCAAGTTTTATTCACGATGCAGTTTCTGTTTCATGCGTTCGTACAGCCGCGTGAGTGAAGAGGTAAAACTATCACACCAGTTTCCTTGCTGTAATGCGAACAAGTGATAGCGATAGCTTGAATTATACTGTCCCTCCTTCCTATCCCCTCCCCCAGCCTACATCAGGACAGACATTTTCTTTATTTTTTTTTAATGGGGCGGCGAAGCATTTCTCTTTGGACACAAGACCAGCGCAGTGAAGCGAATGACATATGTCGGTCGCGTGCCTCGTAAATACGTCCCTGAGGGTCGCCGTGGAGAGGCGCCAGAGAGTCGCCCAGTTCTCCTAGACATACATAACAAGTGCCAGGTACATCCACCATGACAAGCGGGCCTCTAGTGTCTCAGCTGTGAGTTTCCCTCCGCACTGTACAAGGCGGCGAACTTCGTAAGTGGCCGTCACCGAATTTTCGAGAGCCTCTGTTCGCCGAAGGTGCGCCAACCGCAGACGAAACAAAGCTGTCGTGCTGCAAGCACATAATTATGTACTGTATTTCTTTTGCTAAAAGAACCGGTGTAGCGTGTCAAGAGAGGTTGTTGTGAGCCTATCACGTATGAAACGAAACACGAACTGCTTCCACGGGACGACGCAGTAAAGCTTGCGGAAACGAGATTTAAGATGCGCAGAGGGTTCTCGTTGCGAGAACATCAAAGACAATACTAGAAGCCTGTAAAATTAAACGCCTTGTCGGGAGTTTGGAGATACCCTCTAGCGCAGAGGACGTCGTGAAATTATTTGAGTGGAACCAAGGCGTTGAGGCAATCTATTTGATGTAGTACTCATGACACTCTTGCTCTATGTTCCAGTGGCTCATTTAGCTAGCGCTGCTTTAGCATTCAGTCTTTCAGCGGAGTAATGAGGATATGATACCAGGTCGGATATATTGGGGGCAGGTGAGTTGGCTGCCCGTGCACCTCAGAACGAAGAAACTCTGGACCATCGCCAATGAGAAGAGAATGTGATTTGTGAAACACCAGAGGACTAGCACAAAGGCAGTACGAAATGCCGCAAAAGAAATCAGATCTTTCTGATCCGCGCAAGGTCGTCACCTGCCGGCGAGGACAGCTGCATCAGATGCTTGAGCAGCGGCCAGCGTTCCGCGGAGCTCCTCGACGTTGTCGCCCGCCTACATCGCCAACCTAACCTCGCCCCCTACACTTGGCTCTCCCACGGCAGCGCCTCGCCAGCTGTTCCCCGTCCGGCTCCCCGCCGACCCGCTCTTTCGTCAGCTCCGCTCCGCACAGCGTTCACGGCCGAGGCTCATTAATCGCGGCCCGCGCAAGGTCATCGGTCCTGGCACGTCCCGCACATCGTGCCCCGGGCGAGGCGCAGCTCGTGCCGCAGGTGACATCCTCCATGGCGGCGCCGCCGAAGGTCGGGAAGCGCCGACAACGCCGGACTCTCTTCTTCCTCGATCACCACAATGGCGACCTTCCCTCCGCACAGCCGGCCCTCCCGCCGGCGTGGCGCAAATGGCCGCCACGCGCCATCCCCCGGGCACGCTTCGCTCGTTTGGCGGCGCAGAGGTCAAGCGCCACAGCTACTGCGGTTGTTGTTGTTGTCTGCTGGTCCGGCAGACCGATTATATCTTCTGAAACGATAGCCGACGTACGAGCGTTGTGTACGGCCGGTTCGTTCCCTTTGGCGGGGGACGCGCTCCAAGCGTCCGCATCAAGAGGGCGTATAGGCGTCCTGATGAGCCTTCTCAATGGTGGGGAATTCTTGAAAGGCGTCGTACGTCTCCGCCTGCATGCGTTGAGTGGAGTGTCTCTTCTCCTCTACTGTCTGCTCGGGAGAAATACCAAAGGGCAAACGAGGAACCTCTTCGTCTGCGTGCGGCCAACCTTAGCTGCGCTTTCGAGAAGCGGTCATAAAGCGAAAGACAAAATGCAATTCATTTGATACGAGCACATATACAAACGTGTGTATGGAGCGAACCTACGGATCTGCGAAATTTACTTTTGTCTCTGACACTTTGGTGGTCATCGTTGTACCGTTTAATCGATTGCATCAGCCATGGTTGAGTAGTACCGTTCACTTCTGGTCACGTTCCATGTGCCTAGTTACGGGCACATGGACGTCGGTCAGGACGTCGGCTATTCATAGTCATTGCCTATATCCCAGTAACAGGTTCGTCTGTTACCTCCTGAAATTGCCAGGGCAAGCTATCTACATATAGATACACTGACCTGCTGAACAATTCTACACATTCGTCGCTTTTAACATTCGTTCGTCTGCTTCTTCACTAAACACTCTTCCTGTTCTTCCTTGAACTCATGTCTCTCTACACTGCCAGCAGTTGTAACGTACTGGGCCCATTGGATTGACGGGAACCTACTGCATTGTCTGTTGCGATTCCAGTCCACTTATTCCCATGAATGGAAGGCCAAGTTTTCATGTGCATCCCACTTTGATAACTCGCGACTGTGTCGAGGTGAACAGATCTGTAATGTCTGGCGATGACCCATACCTTCCGATCCTGTCCAGATATGCACAATCGGCCCCTTCATCTACCTCTTTGTTTTTTAGCTCCTGAATGTAAGATCTTCACGAGTGCAAGCGGCACCGGACCGACCTTCCAGCCGCATGAATGCAGGACATTTTTTTTTTTTCTGACTGCAACTTGTTTCTGAGAGGAACCGTGAAAATAAGAAACAGGTTCACTGTGGCTTTCGGCAACGCTTGGCGACGTCTGATGGGTCCCCAAAATGAATGAGGGCATACGGCACCTATCTTTTCCTTACGTTTTCATTTTGATTCTTTGATTTTCCAATAAACCACTGCTACAAGTGTTACAGCCACACTGGACTGCAAGTTTTGTCAAGTTTGACGGTAATGACAGCTTAAGCATCCTACGTTAAGGGTATTCGCATTCGTTTCGGCGGATAGAGTGTGGGCGAAATTTATCCTCATCTTAATGATTCTGCGATCAAGTCGTGCAGTGGCTGCGCGAACGGTAAATACTCGTCGCTAGCTTGCTAAGGCAATTTCCTTCTAGTCGCTGATACCGCGGAGGTTTTACTTTTCTACTCTGTTCGGAATTGAGTGCACGTATACAGGGGGAAAAAGAGAGAGAGAAATGCGAGGACAGAAAGGAATAGACAGCGTGTCGCGGCTGGACACAACTCGCTGCCGTGACGGCAATGTTAAAATCTCTATTGGTTTGTCTGGATGATGGCGGGAACTTTCTTTCTTTCTTTCTTTCTTTCTTTCTTTCTTTCTTTCTTTCTTTCTTTCTTTCTTTCTTTCTTTCTTTCTTTCTTTCTTTCTTTCTTTCTTTCTTTCTTTCTTTCTTTCTTTCTTTCTTTCTTTCTTTCTTTCTTTCTTCCTTCCTTCCTTTCTTTCTTTCTTTCTTTCTTTCTTTCTTTCTTTCTTTCTTTCTTTCTTTCTTTCTTTCTTTCTTTCTTTCTTTCTCTCTCTCTCTCTTTCTTTCTTTCTTTTATGGCTTTCCGCGATGTAAAGACCTGGAAACACTGATCACGTTCTTCTTGCGGATCATTGCGATTCCAGCTCAAAGAAGTACAGATCGCATTACGCAAATCTTAAATATGTATTCGTTGTCCCAGAAAAAGTACGGGGAAGTTTCAGTGACAGAACGACAATGTTAAGAATATATATAGCGAAGTATACGCTTCGTTAAAGGAAACATATTTATTCGACTCGACGTTTCGATCGGAAGACCGAGCTTTTTAGGCAATTTCTTTCCGATGCCTTTTCTTTTCAAGTCGCTTTTTGGTATTTTTCTTTCTTTTATTCCCTTCGTGCGTGCCATTTGGTACCCGTGGTGGCAACATACGCCTTTCTTGCTAAGCTGTTGACCTGACAGTGGCTGCCGATGGTACCGGGGCAAAATAGCGTAGCGGGAAAAAGAAAAGTAACAAAACGTGGTCCTATATTTGCGTATATGCATGTTACGTTACGCTTGACGTCCCGAAGCTGCGCTCGGAATATTAGAGACGCCGTGGCGGAGAGCATCGGTAGACCTTGGTATTTTTATTAAATTCCGTCTCCATGCAAATGCGGGAACCGAAACCGGGATTAAAACCCACGACCTTCGGCTCGGCAGCCGAACACCATAACTACCAAGCCATGGAGGCTGGCATTTAGAGTATTACCGTCGAGCGTGGACCATGAAAACGCTGCAGGACGCGGGATTTCCCTGAGAAACAATGCATCGTTTCCTCCCCCAACTAGCTCTCTCTCTCCCCCTAACGTAAAAGACAGCACACAAAACTGACCGCTTCTGCCGAGGCAAGCCCGCGGGTCATCGCATCGGGAACATCTGCCGCGATACCGACTTGGGCCCGGCTGCCGGGGGTCGCTCGGATTTCCTCGTACGAATTACGGCCGCGCTACAGCCCCCGCGTGTAGAGGGCGAGGAAGTGGCCGGGGATGCCAGCGAACGGGGAACACCCTTTTCTCGCTCGTTCCGCAGTCGGCGGGCGAGGTCGAAGCAGTGCCCGAAGGGCTCTTGTCTTCGGTGCGCCGACGGATTACCAAATGGGAGGCAAAAGAGAAAGATGAGATAACGAAGGACAGAACACAGGTACGACGCGAGGGGTAGTACAAGCGGACGCCGCCAAGCAACGGTTCGCTTCTTCGAATGGAAAGAAAGAAGCCGAAAGGGCGGCTGGACAGATCGGCACTAGGACGACCGGCGCGGTGAGCTAGGGCCTTCTTTCGATCACGGCCGAAGCGGGGGAATCCCGGGCGCCGGCTGTGCGGCAGTTGCGGGGCGACCGCTCTCTTCTGGGCCAATGTTAGTGGGTCACCGGAGCAGACCGGGTGCCCCCCGCTGCTGCCTTGGTGAGATAATTGCGGCGGCCCAGCTGTTTCCCCGGCGGATCGAGGAGGGACCGTTATGTGGCACCCGCGCAGCAAGGCCGAGTTATGGTGGGCTCTTATGTCACGGAGCCTGACGGGTTCCGTCTGTGGGAAACAAGCCAAGGGCTGGTTGGAGTCGAAGGTTGGCAAGCCGGTGGTTCCGTGATTTGTTTCGCGATAGCTTTGCACTCGAGTAACAGCAGGCAGAAGCACTTGCTTATTTTTATTGTTACTGCTGTTGGTTGAAAGACTGAAGGAGGCTGAAGGGACAGGCTCACAAGGTCATTCACACAGAAAAAGAGTTAGAGACGACTTTATTCCGGTTTCTCCTTGCACCGAGCACACCGAAGCACACACAGGCGCTTCGTGGATGACCTACAAACTGGCAGTTCTGTCCTTGCCTATGGTGATGACCTAGTAAGGAAACGAATTTAGATGTACGGATGGACCTGCAAACATTACTTGTGGTCAGTTTATATAGACCTTTGTAATAAGGGAGTAATTACTCATTGGCATCCACCCGAGCGCAGCCATACGGCTACAAAGGAAAGCTATACAGCTTTCTCAGAAACTTCGTAGTTAAAGAAAAATTCGTCCTGGTCCGGGGTTCGAACCCAGGACCACCGCTACACCGGAGCAGTCGCTCTACCAATTGAGCTAACCAGGACGGCAAGCTTATGGTAGGGCGAGATCGAATTGATCAATAACTCGAAGTGGGAACTGTGTTGGTCAAATGTTTAGGGGAATCCCCCAAGGTGGAGTAGATTTGTAATAAGGGAGTAATTACTCATTGGCATCCACCCGAGCGCAGCCATACGGCTACAAAGGAAAGCTATACAGCTTTCTCAGAAACCTCGTAGTTAAAGAAAAATTCGTCCTGGTCCGGGGTTCGAACCCAGGACCACCGCTACACCGGAGCAGTCGCTCTACCAATTGAGCTAACCAGGACGGCAAGCTTATGGTAGGGCGAGATCGAATTGATCAATAACTCGAAGTGGGAACTGTGTTGGTCAAATGTTTAGGGGAATCCCCCAAGGTGGAGTAGATTTGTAATAAGGGAGTAATTACTCATTGGCATCCACCCGAGCGCAGCCATACGGCTACAAAGGAAAGCTATACAGCTTTCTCAGAAACTCAGGTATATAGACCTTGTTATCTGCCTAAATAATCAATTCGATCTTTCTTCTCATTTAGTGTCCTGTACGGATCTTACAGTGCAATTGTAACTTGCTTTGCTCGTTGCGAAGCTGACGGCGTGATGTTTTAGCGTTTACTAACCCTAACAGACTATTCGTTCTACTGACACTGTTCGGAAATTGGTCGTAAGAGCATTGGTATATGTACACCACGCACCTGTCGGTGCTGTCATCAGCCGTTCTTGAAGAGTTTTATTCAACAAAACTTCTGTTTGGGCTAGATGGTGCATAGCTTATATCGAAATGAAATTTAAGCGCACACGAAAAACGCACACAAGAATAAACCAGATGAAGTTAGCGCCTGTCCTGTGTGTATCCTCCTCTTGTGTGCGTTTTTCGTGTGCGCTTAAATTTCATTTCAATATAAGTTTTATTCAGTAGCACAAAAGCCTGATTATCTTTTTGTCGCTAAATCAGGCGCTTGAAGTAATACCCGGAGACGATCACGCCGCTTGCAGCACAAAGCAATGAGGTTTTAAAATGGCTGCTTATTGCTCATGGCGCTGTAAAAGAATGAATAAAGTCATTCTCCATTTACCCTGTCAGGAGACGGAATTCTTTCGATCCAACATCATTTTCTCAACCTCACTTGTCTGCTCATATATCTTGTGTTTGAAGGGTTGAAGTACGAATAACAGACGAATCGCTAGACGGCAGTCTCACTGTTATTCTATTCGCTCGAGTTAAGGACTAGATATGTGCAATAACATTTGCTTCCGATGCGTTTTACGCTGAACCATGTGCCTGACGGCTGACGCCGTCGCAAAGAAAAAAAAGAAAGAAAAAAAAATCCCGCACTTGAGAAGCGCTCCCGTTTGGGGGGGGGGGGGGGGGGGGGCGTTAAGGGGCAGGCGGGGTTAGTCCTACATTGAATATGTCGGTAATTACTCCGCCTGTTTTAACAAATTATAGCTTCTACCACCTCCCCATAGAGCCAGCGTGATCTAAGAATATAAAGAGTAGTCTTGCTACCGCGTGCCTTTCGTGTACCTTCGGGTAAGACCACGTGAACGAGACGCTGTCTCACAGCACATTCCATCTCCCCGGGCTGTGCAGAAATGTCTGATCTTCGCGAGAAAAGCACGGGTACGCAGAAAACGTTGTATACGTCATCCGCAAGGGCACACCCCAAGCGTTATAGGTGACGCAATGCAACGAATTTTATGCAGCCATGCTGGCGTGTGGGCAGTATCAGTGCGCAGGTGGTTCTTCCTCTCGAGACAGACCCTGCGTCTCACAAGGGAGGCACAGGACCGCTCGAAGAGGAGCGAAGTGTTGTGCCACAAGGTGCTTTCCAAAAATATCATCCTTCGGAACTCTCGCAGATTGTCGCATCAGAGAGATAACTTCTTGCTTCAGTTCTTTAATTTCTTTTACAGATTACATGCCAACGATGCGTTTCCCTGGATATGTATGTTCGTTTTGTGCCATATTTTAACCGCACCACCCACAATTTTCTACAGGTGTCGCAGGGAATGAAGCATGCTGTTATCTTTTGTTTTAATTCAAAGACTTGCTATGTGGCATAAAAGATGCTGTTGTCATCAGCCACTTCTGGCCGAATGAGCACAACGGTGGGTAAGCAGGTATATACCTGGATACAAATATATGCAGGAGAACATGCGCAAACGCGCGTATATTGCTTAGCTGCGTGGCTATTGCCGTCTATAAGTAAGGTCGCTTTTTCTATATAGTACAGGCGTATTGTGAAGCATCATGAATGGTACTCCACCTGTAATTCATGGGATATCAGCCAGCACCTTGAGTGCAGCAGGGACTAACACAAGTCTAGGAAGGCTATGAAGCCGCTTCACCACACTCACAGTGGGGAGTCCTTTGTTGCTACAAACCGAAGAACGAGTGGACACATTTCATGCTGCGAACTGGCCTGAACTTTCATTCCTGTTCTCTTTCTATTCCCCTATCCTCCTCACGTGTAGGGTAGCCAACCGGGCATTGTGCTCGGTTAACCTTCCTCCCCTTTCTTTCTTATGTCTCTCTCTCTCCCTACACGAGGCCCAGAAAGACCTCGTCACACCCTCCTCATGCATGTTTCTCTGCCGTCGATAATTCTGCCCAGACGCAATATCTAACGAACCATTATAATTACCGGCCTTTCGTCGCAGTTCCTGCCTCCGATTTCTGTAATACCCGCCGGCATACGTGTACCGGGAACAATTAGAGTAGTTTTCCCGCTTATCACGAAGCGCTTTCGTCTTTCAACTTCACCGCGACACCCGCAGCCGTTGGGTGCTCGCTCGCGCCGCTCCCCGCTCTCACCCTGAGCGGGCTCCCATTGTCGCACCCTGCTTCCGGACCGATTTTGTAAACATCGGGAAAACCATGTCAGAACACGGCGCGATCCCCGTCCGGTCCCGCTTTCGCCGCGGCGGTCGCTTTCGACGGAAGGCGGGCCTGTCGCAACTTGCCGAGCCCTGAGAGACGACGACACAGAACGCGGCAGCTATCACGTAGCCGCATATGCACGCGAAAAAGGCTCGTGCATAAAGAACAAAAAATAAAAAAAAATAAAAATAAAGGGCAGTGTTGCAAAAACAGGGGATCCCATATGGTACTCGCAAATACGGGGCAATCGCTACACAAGTGTGTACACACTCAAGTGCAGGGCTTTGTTTTCTCTTCATGTTTGTTTTATCTTTACCCCTGGCTTAGCTTTGAATGTACACTAACGCGATGGAATCACCCCGTGTCGACTACTTCGTTCAGCACCCTATATGGCTGCCTTCATGAAAATAGCTACTTTCTCAAAGTGCATCTTCCGAAGTACAGCGCCGTATGCATCTCAGAACAAGCTTGAATATGATTAAACTGGCTATTTCCTAACGGTATATAACGTACGTCACGGATTTTACTTCCTTCAAGTTCCTACCGGAACACTTTTCGTGGACTTCGCTTTCATATTTCTTCTCGTGATATAGGACGTTATTTACGTCATGCCTGTGAGGGGCGCAGTTTCCTCAAGACGTGCAAGCAGACTGGTTTTACCGTAGCTACGGGAAGCCTCCGTATGAGGAGCAGTCAACGACTCAGCTGCCAGATATCGCCGCCTTGTAAAGCTTTTTTTTTTTTAAGTTATGAATGCTCACTCCAGCTTAACTAGGTGAATGCACCTCAGCAAGTCAAGTTAGCGCTTCAAGAACCAAAAAAGAGTTAAACACTAGGAATGTGTGCGTCTTATCTTTTGGTCGTATTTCTTCATATTATACACCAATAAGCCCAGGATAGTAGGGGTGTGCGAATGTTCGGAAATTTTCAATGCGGAATCGAATATCCTCGTATTCGATTATTCGAATGGATCAAATAGTGTATGTTCAAAATTATTCGAAACAAATGGGATATGCCCTCAAGTTTTCGAATATTTTTCGAACAATTGTCGCGAAGTTCAGATAAGGGCTGCACTATTTTTCTCCCATGGTTATTCCAAAAACAGGGGCCATACACGCCGCGTTAGCATGCTGCTGCGATCGGTAATTAAGCGTGCGGGATGTAGGGTATAGATTGGACGACGCGGCAGGTTCAACAAACCCGGCCAGTACACGGGCCTGGAAAGACTACTTCCCGACGTGTGTCATCGGGAAGCAAGATGCGGTGTCAGGGTCGAAGAACGCGGGTCTGGGAGAAATTACCACCAAATGTGGGTCGTCGTTAAGCAAGGTACGGCGAAGGCTAAGCAGCGGCGGAAGCAGCCAGTACACATATGTCTCCTGGGTGGCCGAGAGTACGTACTTTCTACTCGGCGACCGTTGCCTCAAGCCTGCCGTCATGGACCACACAGGGGACCCAGTGACAGCTGATTCCAATTATGTACTTTGTCCGGTCGGAGTGCAGGACGAAAACGAAAGGGCTGAAGTTTAAGCAAAACAAGACCCCCTTTCCGAAGTGCCTGCACGTGTCGAACAACGCCGCCGCCGCCGCGGGGAGACGGACGTTATCTTCCCTAATTGCTGCGAGCGTGCAAGGGGACAAAGGGCTTGCTCTTTGGCGTGCCAAGCACCGCGAAGAGCTGGCGGGCATTGTTCGAACATCTCCAAGGACAAAGGACCACTTTCCGGCCTTTCTCGTGACCTCGCTTTCCGGCCATGGGCGGCGGGTGTCCTTTGATGACCACCAGATGTCGGTGACCCGCGGGAACCTTTGGCTGGCCTGAAACCACCACCTACCGCAGTCGACGCCTCGACGGCAACCTTCTTTCCCTCGGACTCAACACGTGACAGGGGCGTGACCCTAAGTGCGGTGTTGTGTTTGTGCGCAGAGGTGAAAGTTCTAGGCCCCTCCCACTCCGGCGTGGGCGTCCTCAACCTAGGGAATTTGGGGACCAAGAAGGGTATAAAAGTCGACAACGAATGCGGGCAGAATCGTCTCTCACCTCAGGTCTCTCCCTCCGGTCTCTCACTTACGATCTCTTACGCTTGTAAATATGTGAATAAACCTTCTGTACTATTTCCTCCTCAATGGAGTTCGCCATCGTCCTTTGGAGCCGCGACCTGCTGCCCTGAACGACACCCTCTCAACTCCAGGGCCCCTCCGTCCTCAACAATGCCTGACCTCGGAGGCCATGCCTCATACGTGCCGTCTCATGCACTGAGATTGGCGCTAGTTTATTATTTTCCGTTATCAGCAGCAATGCGCATTTTTACTATGAGCGTAAACTGACAATGACAAAGTTAATGCACTGACGTCGCGTCGCGATCCCCCCCAAATGGAGATCAGTATTACGCCTTTTAACATATACAGCTGCGAAAGCTGCGCTTCGCTCTTCCTCACGATTGCTCACTGAATATTTCCACAAGTAGCGAATATTTGCACAAGTAGCGACGCCCCTACATTCGTCAAAATATTCGATTTGTATTCGATTCAGTTCTCGGACTATTTGATTCGTACTTGGTTCTGTTTTCAGCTAAACTATTCGTATTCGATTCGGTAGCAAAGGTACACTATTCACATTCGATTCGGTTTGGAAAAGGTACTGTCCACACACCCCTACAAGATAGCGCTGTGCGTGCGTGCGCGCGCGTGTGTGTGTGTGTGTGCGCGAGCGTGCGTACGCGTGTGCATGTGCGTGTGCGTGTTTGTGTGTGTGTCCTTTCTGTTTGTGTTTTGGTCACTTTACATATTTCTTCAGAAATGGATAGCATTTCAGATTCTTCGTCACAGATCCATATTAACAGCTTTTTGTGCATGAAGATATACTGCAAGAAATCCACCAAAATTATTGACTGCTGTCGTAAAATTGCCACTTGAACAAAATTTGGTGGGAAGTTTTGACTGTGTCCCCCTTTCCAGAGACTAAGGCCCGCATCGTCCACATTGAGCACATTACGCCTTGGCGTCCAAGAAGCTTAAATAACCACTTGGAGCTTCGAATTATCAGGTTGTCCCTTTCCTAAAAGAGCTCTCAGGTGGAATTTCGTCTAAATTGCGGGGAACAAACTATTGGGCGGACGTGTTCGTTTATCGGGCGAGCCCTGCTATGGATTAGTTAACTAGTTTCCCATATACGAAATCACACTGGGGAATGTGAGGAACACCGTGTAGTGAAAGGCTCCGCAGTAATTTGGACCATCTGGGCTTCTTTAAGAGGCAACGAAATCTCTTAATACGTGCGTGCTTGCGTTTCGCCTCTACTGGAACGTGGCCACCGCGACTGGGCTAAAAGTTATTCTTAGCAGGCACTTTTTTATTGACGTTGTCTTGCGTGTGACGTCTTTTATTGCTTGGTCAACAAACGCCGCAGATTCTATAGCGAATTTATTAAGCTGTTGCATTCGCCGAGTCGAAATTATTTTAACGCGATAAGTGAAGGACCCTATGTCGCAGATAAGCAGGCGTCGGCGTCATTGGCCGCGAGCGAAAATCCACGAAAAATCCCCAGAGAAGCAACTTAGTGGACTGGTGGACCACATAGGTCACGTGACCTGCGGCGTCATCACAAGCTGTCCACCGGATTGTGAGCAAACTACCCACCGTGGCAGGTGGCCGTAAAATTAATGACTAGTCACGAGAGGTTGCGCGCTATGAGCAACCTCGGTCGCACAAGCCCCACCGCTGAGAGCAGCTGCCATCGCAGGGCAGTGGCACATCGCTTAATCACTACACAACTGCGCCGTGTATTGTATGAGGACTCCCAGGGATCTATGAATGTAAAGTTTAGACTGACAAGCCCACTGCATAGATGAGGCATCGAAGATAACCTCTGCAAAATACTAGAGCCATGCGCGCCCCGAAAAGCTGCGAAAATTCAAATCAAAGCCCGTTCGTTCTTTCCTTCCTTCAAAAACGGGCCCGGCCCACTACTCTGCACCCCGCTGACGTCAAGGGGGGCTACTTTCGCTAAAGGCACTCCATTGGTGCATCGTTCTGACTGACGGGAGAAGGTTGGGCGTAGCCTTGGCGTCGCGTCGTCTGCACAACGCTTTCCGCAGCGCCTTCTGTTCTGTCTCATGCCTACAAACCCGCATGAAGGAACAAAAAAAAAAAAACTGCGGAGGGAGCGTGCGGCGACAACCTTGAACCCTTGCCATAAAAAGTAAAAAATAGTAAAACTGAGGGAGTTGGTTCGCCCCCTCCCCCCGCCGTGATCACCTCACGAGACGCTCTGCGTACGCGTTCCCTTCTCAGATTTTTTTCTTCTATGCAAGCCCCCCAAAACAAGGTTTTAATTACTAGTGCAGCAGAGCCTTTCCCTCGCTCGCCCACTTGACCGCTCCGCACACACACCGCTTATCTTTCGTGCATCTTGCGTACGCCTTGACTCCAATGAATGACATATGCTTTGGAGCGGAGAAAAGACACAAGCACACAGAACACAAACACGCATGGAGAAAAGCAAACGGGCGGTTGCCGGGTCCGCGCTTCGCCGTGTGTTTCGAACACAACCGACTTCCGCCCCTCCGCTCGTGAAACGGTGGGGAGGCCTAAAAGAAAATGAAAAGGTGGCTCGTTAACTGGGAATGGCAAACAGATGTATGAAAGGATGCGCTCGCTAACAAGTCTAGGTGGACGAGCCGATCGCGCCTCTCGATCGTTCAGTGTGCGGAGAAAATGCAAAAACCAAGAAAAGAATTCTATTGAAGGCGGGGCCATGACGTCGCCCTGTGACGCACTCCACAGACACCACGCCTCCGGCTTACACCGGAGAAGGAAGGGGTGATTTTGCCTTGCCGAGCCTACTCGACGAGGAGCGGGAGAGAAAAATTTCGAGGAGGGAATGGAAGGAGAGGAGGCTCGCTCAAAGTGAGGTAGAGAGTGTCTGCTGGCCGCGGGTGGGCAGGGGCCGTGTTAAGCAAGTTGATCGCCCCGGCCTAACGACGTCCACTGCAGGAGAAATGGCGCTCCAAATCACCTCCAATCAACCCTGTCCTACGCAATCTGCTGTCACCTTATCACTCCCCTCCCACCCAAAATGTCTACCATATCCGTTCACCTGATTCTCTGTCGCCATTGGCGCTCTGGTGTCACCTTCTCTTGTAATCCACTCCGCTACTCCACTGGATCATCGGAAACGAGTTGAGCGACTGCGTATTTGATCTGCTTATACAGTGATGATTGCTGCGACATAAAGGCATACAGTAGAACATGCTCCTTTCAGAAAAAGTTTCCCACCATTAAAAGAAAGAAAAATGTTTTACCTGAATAAACACAAAGGTGACGACCATCAGTTTTTGGTAGCGTTTATTGGGGTTTAAAGGGCCCGTGCCCACCCCAGCGCAGCAGACACTCTCTACCTCTCTTTGAGCGAGCCTCCTCTCCTTCCATTCCCTCCTCGAAATTCTTCTCTCCCGCTCCTCGTCGAGTAGGCTCGGCAAGGCAAAATCACCCCTTCGTTCTCCGGTGTAAGCCGGAGGCGTGGTGTCTGTGGAGTGCGTCACAGGGCGACGTCATGGCCCCGCCTTCAATAGAATTCTTTTCTTGGTTTTTGCATTTTCTCCGCACACTGAACGATCGAGAGGCGCGATCGGCTCGACCACCTAGACTTGTTAGCGAGCGCATCCTTTCATACATCTGTTTGTCATTCCCAGTTAACGAGCCACCTTTTCATTTTCTTTTAGGCCTCCCCACTGTTTCACGAGCGGAGGGGCGGAAGTCGGTTGTGTTCGAAACACACGGCGAAGCGCGGACCCGGCAACCGCCCGTTTGCTTTTCTCCATGCGTGTTTGTGTTCTGTGTGTTTGTGTCTTTTCTCCGCTCCAAAGCATATGTCATTCATTGGAGTCAAGGCGTACGCAAGATGCACGAAAGATAAGCGGTGTGTGTGCGGAGCGGTCAAGTGGGCGAGCGAGGGAAAGGCTCTGCTGCACTACTAATTAAAACCTTGTTTTGGGCGGCTCGCATAGAAGAAAAGAAACTGAGAAGGGGGCGCGTACGCAGAGCGTCTCGTGACGTGATCACGGCGGGGGGGGGGGGGGGGGGGAGGGGGGGGGGGCGAACCAACTCCCTCAGTTTTACTATTTTTTTACTTTTTATGGCTAGGGTTCAAGGCTGTCGCCGCACGCTCCCTCCGCAGTTTTTTTTTTTTGTTCCTTCATGCGGGTTTGTAGGCATGAGCCAGAACAGAAGGCGCTGCGGAAAGCCTTGTGCAGACGACGCGACGCCAATGCTACGCCCAACCTTCTCCCGTCAGTCAGAACGATGCACCAATGGAGTGCCTTTAGCGAAAGTAGCCCCCCTTGACGTCAGCGGGGTGCAGAGTAGTGGGCCGGGCCCGTTTTTGAAGGAAGGAAAGAACGAACGGGCTTTGATTTGAATTTTCGCAGCTTTTCGGGGCGCGCATGGCTCTAGTATTTTGCAGAGGTTATCTTCGATGCCTCATCTATGCAGTGGGCTTGTTTTTCAAAAATGTCCGGACCCTGGGCAGTGGCCCTTTAACGTCCCAAAGCAAGTAAGGCTATGAGGGACGCCGTAGTGAAGGGCTCCGGAAATTTCGACCACCTGGGGTTCTTTAACGTGCAGTGACTTCGCACAGTACACGGGCCTCTAGAATTTCGTCTTCATCGAAATTCAGCCTCCGCGGCCGGGATAGAACCCGCGTCTTTCGGGTCAGCAGCCGAACGCCGCAACCATGCACTGAGGCACCGCGGCGGGGCTTTTGGTAGCGTTTACGTGCATACATTCGGAGCGTGCTGTTCGTAACTCTGAAAGCCGCAGGGGCGACTTAGTTAACTTAGTGGCGATGGCGTCTACTGCCGAGCGGATTCGATCACAACCACGGTGGCCGCCATCTCAAAAGCACCCATGTACTAAGTTTTCGAAACCGCCTCGCGTTGTCGAAAATTTCGAATCAATCAATCAATCAATCAATCAATCAATCAATCAATCAATCAATCAATCAATCAATCGATCAATCGATCAATCGATCAATCAATCAATCAATCAATCAATCAATCAATCAATCAATCAATCAATCAATCAATCAATCAATCAATCAATCAATCAGATGAACTCGTATTATCCCGCGCCGCAAACGTTGCTTGGATCGACCGCTGCACCCTTCCTCACGTTGAAGATTTCTCTCTCCGTAGTGCGCGCTTCCGCCTTATCTGACAGCAGCCTCCTTGCAATCGTGGGGATGATGTTACTGGTCGCATGAAACTGCCCGCTGACCGGTTCGCCGACACGGAAGCTCGCGACAGCGCGAAATCCCGCAGGGGAAGGATGAGGAAGTTGTGTGCGTCGGGGCCCGATGTTTTCACTCCCAGACGGCTGGCACTTGTCGCCTGCGTACACACGGTTCCGCTGCACCGATATCGCGGTTCGTAGTGCACGAAAAGCCCGAGTTGCCCTGGGGGTGAGTACCATTATCGCGAGCTCGACCAGCAATTGCAAGCACTGTAGGAAAACGAAAGCAGCCCATGCCGTAGCCTCGTAGCCGGAAGTACAAACAAGCATGGAGTAACTGGAAACTACAGCTGAGATGGGCATTCGTTGTGCTCATGCATCGCATGCCCATCGCCCCTTTGTTCTCCACTGCAAAGCCCGACAGTTTTCTTCGTCCCCACAGGCATTTACAGCGCGCTGCTAGATTATGCTCTGCCGTTTACGCGCTTGAGGCTCGATCGCCATCGAAAGCCTCCCTTAGGGTTGAAGGCATACATAATGCAGGGAATAGGGAATTCTACAACATCACAAACTTGAACAAGGGCTGGTAGGAAGGCTCCTGTCCGCTGACTAACTTTTCGACAAGAGATCTTATCTTCGTCTAGGCCACAAGCAAAGTCCTTTTGTCGGACTGTTGATCAGTTGACTGGGTTTTTCTTCTGCCATTTCCATTTAGTGCTCTCCTGGGACCGAGACATGCAAGGCTGGATACCAGAGAACCCTTTGCTGCATCGTCCTCACAGCTGTATCAGCTCATGACGGACCCTACTTTGGTGAGAACTGGCTGAAAGACTGCGATCATTATGTTATTAAAATTGAATTAAAACATTTTGCTGTCATTTCTCTTTCCTTCGGAGAGAAGACCGTTATATAGTTTTACCTTCACCTTCAAAAATCTCTCCCCCCCCCCTCCCCCCCATCCCCCCAAAGAAATGAAGAACACCAAGTAAGGAGCTGCTCGAATACATAGTGCTGACGTCTGTAGACAAGAAACAAGAAATATAAATGTCTGCCCTGAATCGGTGAACAGCATTACCCGCTGATACAAGCTAAATACTGCAGAGGGTCCCTAAATCAAGCTCTTCCCTTTTATTATTTTCATCTTCGCTGTCCCCTGTTTTTTTTTTTTTGCATGCCGTTCGCAGCGTCACTGAACATATAATGGCCTCATTGGCTGCTTTCGTTGTTCTGCAGATGACAAAAACGTACACTGGCAGGCACATAACAAGAAAAGAACGAAAGAAAACGACACATGGTTTGTCGAGCACCATGAGCTTTGCATACTCACTGCTGGGGCCCGCACATCCGCTGAACAGGCGCCGCCACTCACTGAACAGCGGCGCTCACGACCGAAATTAAAGAAAACATCAAATGAATATAATCCCAGAAAAAAAAAACTTAAAGGTTCCTTCGCTGAAAGCTATTTGTGCAGACAGGCTGTGTCTAGGAAACCCGTGCGCACGAGCGGCACAAAAAAAAAAAGATGTCCACTTTCACACGTGGAGAAGTTAATATCAATAAAATAGGGAATCATGGTTCACGTATATGTACGATGACCTTATTTTAACAGTCCTTTTCAGTGAGCCCAACAAATGAAGCGAACACGGAAAAACTGCCATGCAGATCAAATAAAATATAAATAATTAAGCAAACAGCCAAACGAGATCAGCGAAGAAGGAAATTATGTTTTGACAAAGTATCTTCACAGCTCTGTTTTGTTATAGACCACGGTACTTTTATGTGAGTTCAGAACATGGGGACTGCTCATAAGCTAACATCTGGTGTTTACAATTAGCGCGATAACTTGACGAAAATCTTGTGTCAAGGCTGTTTGTGTGTACACCTGTAAAGTGGGTTTCTAAATATGCCATTGAGAAAAGGAAGTTAGCAACACAGGCCGTGAAAAATACATTGCTTGTGACAACTTAAAAATCATATAAGCTATCAGCGCAAGCAATGTTGTATGCTTGAAAGGCCTTTCCCTGGGCAATGTCAAGTTGTTTCCTCCGTGGGAACCCCGCATGTTGCACGTCGTCTAGCGTTTCTCTGGAGTTGGCAAGAATCCGCAGAACTGCGTGTTCGCCGAGGAATGCCGTCTTACTGCGAACATGGAGAAGGGCCGACTGCTGACCTTCCACGCGCACGACCGGCAGCAGTGCATAGATGACAACGCTGATTTTCTGGAGGCCAGATGGATGCAAAAAGTCAAAGCGCATTCAGTGTTCCCAGTGCGAACCTCGACTCAAATTGTCGCATTGTCCAGAGGCTACTGCTTATAACGTAGAATGCATTTAGATGCTGCTTCATGTCGTTTCAACCATGCGGTTTTCGAAATGAAAAATATTAAAAAGTGTTGTCTGCACTTTGAGCCCCCTCAAAGAATGGAAAGGATGCACCTGTATGAAGGCTGGATTGGTATATCCTTAAAGCCTTATCACTATTTAATGACGCTATTTTAATCCACTAATTACACTTGGATGACATTGACTTGGTGATGATAGCCAAATAATACGGCGCAGTTGTTTACGTGCTACTCTCTTCTAATGTCCTCTCCGTCCCTCCGTGCTCTAGGGGCGCTACAGAAATGCACCATACCTTATGTGCCCCATGTTCGTTCTGTGAATACGTCCGTGATTTCGCCTGAATGATGCGCAGTTCAAAGAAGCAGAATGGCGGCGATGACTCCTGTGACGTTACGTCGCACAAGTCACGAGTTATTCGATGCGTGAACGGATAGTCAACGAAGGGAAACCGTCGATGCGGGCAGCCCTTAATGGATTCTGCAGCGGCCAGATTCAGAGGGATCGTAACCAGAGCGACCTGGATTGCATATTTATTAAGTTCAGGCTTTCTAATGCAGAATCATCATGTGTAACGAGAAGGAACTAATTGAGTAGTTTTACAAATTTCGGAATGAGAGAACCGGCTCTGAATTTGCTGAGCTGCACTCTAGCTTCGCCACACATTGATCAATCAAGATCGAAGCGGCAGATGGCCCTAATAAAGAAGCCCCCCCCCCCCCCCCCCCCACCCCAATCTCCAGTCAATGACGCCGACCGATCTTTATGACGTCGCGGTTAATCCGACTAAGCCGTAGTTAATCCCCTTTCATCTCTACCCCCTGAGATCTCACGTTAGCTGGTCCAAGGGTATTACCCCACGTCATGAGAATCAATCGACTCCAATGGCCGGACGGAGAAGCATCTACTGTTTCTTTCTTTACTTAACTGTATCCGACTATAGAAGCCTGTCCCGACCTATGTGGGGGTTTCCGATAGCCACTTGACGTACTAAGCAGAATTCCCGGCTGGGCCATTGTCATCGAACCCCCCCCCCCCCCCCCCCCCCCCCCCCCCCCCCTGCTGCATATCACGCAACGCTCCGCAAGCACCGTTCAGCCAACATGGTTGCGCAGATATCGCACACGCGCAAACCGCTTCTTATCGCAGCTCCTGACACTTTTACGACCTTCCTCCTTCAATCACGCGCGATCCTTTGTTTGCGAAGGGTGGCACTATATCACTCCCACATGCACGGCGGCCACTGCCTTCACAACGCGCAGTGCTCGCCGCAGGAAAATCCACGCCTGTGGAAAAAGGACCAGCGACGACAGCACGGGTCACGGATGTGCATCCGCGCGCGTGCAGAGTGCACGGCGTTGCCCGAAGACGTGTGCGCCCTCATCAGCATGTGTTTCCCCCGCACCTTGCTGGCTTTTCTTCTGTTCGGCAACTTTCAGCTCGCGCTGGAGCGACGCTCCCGAGTATGGGGTTTCCGAGGGGATTCCGAGAAGCGCGCCGACATATTTGCTGCACAAGAGAGGTTATACTGCGAAGCTCCAGGTGTTGCAAGCCCGTTTGAATTGTACTTTTTAGCGGCTCACCTGGGCGGTCGACGGTTAATGAAGTGGGCGGCCACTCCAACAGAGGGCGGAACGCGTTCTGCAAAAGATGCCGCCCGCGAAATGTGTCGAACCAGTCGTTTTTTATTCTGATTTGTTTTCTTTTTTGCGTGCACAGAAACGAAAAAAAAAAAATCCGTTGAACAGCGATGTTTTTAAAAGCCTCGCTGTCGTATGAATCTTAAGTGGCGTGTATTCGTTGTTATTGGAAAGCCACTATTGCAGGTATAGCCGCGTTTACATGAATGCTATAGAATATGTGTTCTGTCGATTTCTCGAGAGAAAAAGCAGGCATTGAGAGGGAAAGGCATCACTCGTCCTCTACTTTCTTCCTCGACGTTTTTGCACTTTCCCTCAAAAAGTGGACTGGAGTCGACTTCTGTCGCATTCATGTAAACGGGACTTATGTGCTATCGGATCGGAAGAAAACCCACGCTACATGTGAACTGAGCAGGATCTTCTGCCTTTTTACTTTCAATTTTAAGTAATAAATAGGGTGATTCATGTTTCTAGGTAAAGGACCCCTCCGAAGTGCGTGCTCATCAACCAGTTTCCTATTGATGTCGCATTGCTCACTCAAGTAGTAACGTGTGGGAGTATTCCCGTTTCAATCCGGCCTGATGCCAGAGTTGTTCAATAAGTGCATGCCTGCTGTTCGGTAGTTTTCGAGGAAAAGCTGGAAAGAAATGTGTAACATTGAAACCAAAATTCAGGATGTTTTGAATGATGGTTTTACATGGTAAAATGACAGTTTAACATGGAATGGTGGCGTCGCTTGCTACAGACTGTCCTATGAAACCACGTTGGTGCGTAGTGTAGGTTTGCACTTGCACATTTCGGAAGAGCCCACTGCACGCTTAGAATTGTGCACACTCAAATGTGTTAATCACGTTGTGGGCAGCGTTTATTCCTTTCTCTTTTCAACGTTCGGGGCTAATGCATAGTCATTTCTATTTCCCCAATAGCTGACCTCAAAAGTTTGCATAGTCCTGTAAATAATGAAATTCTGCCGCTTCTTACTGGAGTTCTTCTTTCTGCACGAAGTTCAATGACCTCAATTCAGCGCTTCTTTTTGCCTCCGGGTTAATCGGTGTAGTACGTCATCATCGGAACCTCCCTTGGTCATCTGCTGAATGAGGACAATGCCAGACACGATTTGGCCAGTGAGTTAACGCTCTTGAAAGCGTGGTCTGGGAGCCACGTTATCCAGGAACTATTTTGAATGTGCGCTATACTCCTCCTCGGTGTTCTCAGTGCTAACGACCGCAGGAACTAACTCTGCCCGCAAAGCTGCAGTGTAAGAAGTGTTCACCGCGAAAGTCTCAATTCAGCGTGAACTAACGGCACGAAATGCTTGCACCTCTACGTACAGTCTTTGTCAAAAGTAACCAGGCTGCAGGGTTTGCTTCTAGCTCCAGTGGAGCCCTTGCAGCTTCCCTGAAGCTGAAATGGTTGTTAAAGGTGAAGACTGGAGTTCTTCTTACCTTCCAACACCTTTTGATCTTTAGGAGAGCCACAAGGGCTCCACTATACAAGCTAGAAGCAAACCATGTAGCCTGGTTACTTTTGACAAAGACTGTACTTAACGGGAACACGCCTTAAGCACCTACTTTATTCAGTGCTGCACTTTTCCGCGGAAAGTACTGACATGCCGTGAGCTAATAAGGTCAGCTTTCAACCCCGAGCGCTTTTTTTTTTTTCCTGCTTTCGGTGGTCGCTGCCTCATCTGCTTCAAGGCGAGCTTGAAAAGGCACTTGAAGCGTATTCTGGCCAGGGGTGCAGAAGACCGCATGCACGCCGCCTGCATGCTGTGTCCGTCGTTCACCCCCCTAGCTGTCGCGTCACCGACGCGTGCCCGACGCGTGTCGCGAAGAAAGAGGCGCGCGGGCCACTTAAGCGAACGACGACACGCGCCGCCTCCGCCGGCATTGCTTATGCATTCCGGAAGGGCGCACGGGTGCATCGTCGACGCGTTACAGTGCCCCTTCCCGCCCATGCAGAATGTGTGTCAAATATGTCGAAAACAGCCTTGGGTTTTCTCACGTGTCGGGAGAACGAGCGGAGCCCCCTCCCGCCTTCTTTTCGTTCGAGGCGATGTCAAACGTTGTCAGAGTATACTATATATAGCATCGCTTAGCATGGCATAGAGCAGCATAGCATAGCATAGCATAGCATATCATAGCATAGCATAGCATAGCATAGCATAGCATAGCATAGCATTGCATAGCATTGCATAGCATTGCATAGCATAGCATGGCATAGAGTAGCTCTGCACAACATAACATAACAAACATAGCATAGCATAGCATAGCATAGCATAGCATAGCATAGCATAGCATAGCATAGCATAGCATAGCATAGCATAGCATAACATAACATAACATAACATAACATAACATAGCACTCATAGCGTAGCGTAACGTAACGAGACGTAACGTAACATAGCACAACGTAACTTAACATAACGTTATGTAACATATAACACAACCTAAATAACATAGCATGACAAAATGTGCATGGCACACGTACCAACACGTACCAGTACAACACAACAACAAAAAAACACACAACCCAAACAGCAAAGCACAACATAGCAGAACAGAATATAGAAATGCACAACACCGAAATAGCGTAGTACAGCATAACATGTGCACCTGCCGTGTGCACCTGGCGCTGCCACTTGCGCAGTGCCCAAAGCTGCCCAGCGAGCAATAAGGCGACACCCAAGGAGGCGTCAGGTGCGCACTGTAGTCCAACCAGCAATATGGGGACGCCCAGAGTGGAAAAGACTGTCGCCAGCACGTGTAACCGCATGTGCGAGCAGTTTTTTCGCAGAGCATATAGGTATACTGTAGGGCAGATGTGCCCATTGCTGTTGGTAGAAGAGAAGGGCGCGACACAACGCGAGGATCGTCCCTTTCTTGCCTCCTCGCCTTGTGTCATGCTCTTCTTCATTACCAGTATTTTTATATTTTTTTATAGCGACAGATTTCACGTTGGCAAGCTAGCTGGCGTCCATTGCTACTAAGGCGAAGCGATAAACAACGAAACGCACAAGCAAGGTACGGTGGAATTGAGTGGGGCAAGGCGTGCTTCAGCGAAGGTGCCATATTCTAATGTACGCATGTCGATCTTCTCTTCCATCCCTTACTATCACACTTGAGATTAAGGCCAGTTCACCTATCGCAGCCGTCGCAGATTCACTAAAAAGTGTCGTCAGTGTGCAGATTGCCCGCTTGCGAAAAGAAGTTTGTTTATAATGTTGGTCCCCAAACTTCGAAGACGAGTACTACATGCTCTCTCATCATCCCGTCGTGACCATGGTATGCACGAACTGCCCCTAAAGACAGTGTTGCTTTTCTTCACTTGTTTTGCGACTCTGTAAACAAACACCTTTTCTCGCTCGCTTCATCATCGCTGCCATCGAGCGGAGCGCTCAGGGTCCTCACACTAAGGTGAACAACAAAAGCAAGCATGGGAGGCTCTTCAAAACGCAGATACGCTATCAGTGTCGAAGCACGATTTGCTTTCAGCGCAGCCACTTGTAACGTGACGGTCAGAGGGAGACAGCTGCCTCCATTACGCGCGACTGGAGTGTCACGCTTAACCAATTCTTTCCATGTTTGCTTTTTTTTTCTATTTGGTGGCAGCCTATGGGTAGGGTTCCGCACTCCGGTTACCGGGCGCGCGCAACAGCGAGAGAGCCGAGTCGGCGACCAGGAGGAACTGGGCGATCCGGCTGAGCGGATGTCTCCGCGCTGGAATTCCCCGCGATACCGGGCGTCGGCCACAATCTACGAACAAACCTGCTGCAGGCGGTGCTCGCACAAAGTGCACTACTGCCGGCTGAGACTTCGGAAGGCCGCCACAACAGGCCTCCAGCACGGCCTTCAACATACACGGGGTATTTAAAAAAAAAAAAAAAAAACCTTTAACCGATAAAGAAAGTTCAGCGAACGTTCTGAGGACCATGGGTGAAGACGGTTTTTGCAGGTGAAGATGGCACACAGGAGAAATGACCGTGACTGAAGTGACAGAAGGGAACAAATGTAGCAATGCCAACGCATGCAATATTAAACAGCTAGATGCCGTTTTGATATCAGATGTGTGCGCCTTTGAGATGCTTTGACTACGACTGGCACGCATTAGATATGAAGTGTTCTAAGGCGCTAATGACAGTCGCCTGAATTTCTGCGATACTGAACTAGCCCTGTACTACTTTCTTGGGGTTTAATGTCCCAAAGCGACTCAGGCTATGAGGGACGCCGTAATGAAGGGCTCCGGAAATTTCGACCACCTGGGGTTCTTTAACGTGCGCTGACATCGCACAGCACACGGGCCTCTAGAATTTCGCCTTCATCGAAATTCAGCCGGCGCGACCGGGATCGAACCCGCGTCCTTCGGGTAAGCAGCCGAGCGCAGTAACCACTGAGCCACCGCCCCTATACTACTTTCAAAGAAGGGTTTCTTCGCTAAGCTGCGCTCTCATGGCTTCTTTAAATCTCGCCGCTTAAGGTAATATACCGAGTAAGCGTTAAAATAATTTTCAGCGGACAATGGGCTTATTACGAAAAAGTGGTAGAGACGTAATCATTTCACTCAGTGACTCAGGCGGAGCAATTGTGGACAGGCCACTGTAAGGCTAATCCCGCATTTATATTCACATCACCACCACTACCATGATGTTGCGTGGTTAGTGGACGCAATTTCCGCAACGTAAGCACCCGCTATTGAAGCGGATTTTTTTTGTTCTTTTGCCTCCACAGTCAGAGCTGGAAGGGGAACCCCGTGAAATGAAGCTGGCTTTTCTTAACGGGGGCCGTACCCATTGGCCCGAGAGAAGACGCAGTTCTCTGTCCGAGCGACCGAAGCAGCGGCAGCTAAAACCGTAAAGCCGCCACGGCTGCTGCGTGTTTTACACACGCGGAATTTACGGTCGCCCAGCGGCCACACCGACGTCTGTGCTCGTTTTCTAGCTTCCTCGAAAACTTCGCTTCCCTCTTTGAGGGCTGGCGCGTCTAGAGACTACTTTTCGCCGCCTGGAAGGGTGTCGAGCCGGAGTCCATTACTTTCATGTTCGCGCGCCGCACTGCCTCCATGATGCAGTGCAAAGTGCGAAAAATACGTGGATGTGCGAGTCGACAATGCGCGTCTCCCTTCCTGTCCGGTACGCCGCGGTGGCTCAGTGGTTATGGCACTCGGCTGCTGACCCGAAAGACGCGGGTTCGATCCCGGCCGCGGTGGTCGAATTTCGACAGAGGTGAAATTCTAGAAGCCCTTGTACTGTGCGATGTCTGTGAACATTTAAGAATCCCAGGTGTTCGAAATTTCCAGAGCCCTTCACTACGGCGTCTGTCATAGCCTGAGCCGCTTTGGGACGCTAAACCCCATAAATCAAACCCAACCAAACCTCTCGGTCTGTGTCCTTGAAGCGCTGGTTTTTATGTCTTAACAAAATTGGCAGTTGAACCATTGCCATAGTATTCTAGAAATGCAATGCGCAGCAGACGATAAGATGGCTGGACAGGAAACAGTTGTCCTATACTGTGTCCCTTGTTTTCTCTTGCGCTTTGAATTTCTAGATTGTTCTTCGTTTTGCGTGCGTGTAGGAACCGTTGTTCCGGAAGTCCAGGTTGTAGAGTTACTCCCGCTGGCATCATGTTGAAACCTGCGTGTTAGTGACGGTGTGATGGCGCACGTGAGTTTGGAGGGGTATATGTTCGTAATAACAGCAATAGTGACTTGGTTGGTCTTGCAAAAGCAGTGTGCCAACATGGATATCGCAAGAGAGCGGGAAAAGACCGCGCGCGTAAATAGAGGGAAACGCAATAAAACCACCATATTTCTTCCTTCGCGCATGCAGGCGTTTTCTGGCCCTTTATCAGTTATTTTGATAGTACCCTCGGCTGTACTGCGAAAGACGTCGTTGGAGATACACGGAACTGATCCCTGTGTCTTCTTGTGCCTTGCAAGCGAGCTTCGGAATTTTTCCACGCAGTCCCATTGTTTGAAAGCCGCGTTGCCGACGTGGCCTGAAATTTAAGTGGAAAAACTCGTCCTATGTAGCAACAATCGTACACCAACCAGTGCGCCATCATTTGCCGCAGCGGAGTAATTACCACGTCTTATGGAGCGCCTTGATAGACGTCGGTTGGAAGTTCACCGCGGTTTGGCTGTAAAGACCCCGTGGAAACTTCTCGCGCGTGTTCCAGCGTAAGTGGGGATACCCGTAGTAAACTTGGAAGCGGAAACCTCTTAACGACACCTTAGCGACGCCTTAGACTTGTTTTTGATATTTATTGCTGGGAAACGATGACTATGGCTGCACCTATCCACCAGACCGGAAAAAGGTGTGCGCACCTCCCATAAATGAAACAAACGCTATTGCTATTTTATAGGGGTGTGCGAATATCAAATTTTTCGAATACGAATAGAATACGAATACTTAGCTCCGAATATCGAATCGAATATCGAATAATCAAGGACAGACGCATTTAATCACTACAAAACATTTATTTGGGCACCCAAGAACATCACAGTTCAACTATCGATGAATAAATGAACACAAAATATGTGTGTGGCTGCACAAAAAGTATCAAAGTCTCGAACATTATTCTTAGAAGAGTGGAAATATTATAGAATATGGCTAGTACACAGCATTGATTAAGGCTAACTTGTCATCAGCACAAAAGCGCGTTGCTCGGATGACGTAAAAGGTTGTCGTGAAAGAAAACCAGCTGCACCACATGCTCAGGCAGAAGTAGTTTCCTTCTAACTGAAACGACTCCTCCAGCCACAGAAAATGCCCTCTCACCTGGCACTGACCTGGCACGTATTGCGAGGTACTTCGTGCACACCTCTGACTATACCAGCTTCGCAGGTATAGCACCAAAAAGCTCACCAGCGCAGTCAGCTATGGCCCTTGGAGGAAGAAAGTATTTTCCTTCCGTGTAGGCGCCGCCATGTTGTTATGTATCTGTCGATAGGGCTTGCGGATCGAAATGAACGCCGGTGCTCACAATGAATATTCGGCTAGATACGAATATTCGCGTCGGGTCGAATATTCCAAACAACACGAATACTTGAATCTCGAATCTAATTCGAATACTAAAATTATAATATTCGAAATATATTCGAAAATTTCGAATATTCGCACACCCCTACTATTTTACCCTCAGCGGTGGTGAGCAGCTAGCATGGTTTGCGTTTCTACGTAAAAGGTTCCTGCTAAGTTTGTATTCATCAGACGGTTATCCTGCAAGCTGCCCATACGCACTCGATGAAGTACGTGATTAGGTGTGGTCGCAATAGAATCTACCCGGCAGTATTGCATATGATCGAACGGAACCTGCACTTCGACCTATTCCGAGGAAGCGACAGTTGTGTTACATGCTACCTTGTCTTAAATGCATAGCAGATCAATAATGCAGGTCTACACGTCTGCTCTTAAGATTACTGTCAACTAATGTATTCCTCAAAAATGCCGCCGCGGTGGCTCAGTGGCTATGGTGCTCGGCTGCTGTCCCAAAAGACGCGGGTTCGATCCCGGCCGCGGCGGCTGGAATTTCTTTGGAGGAGAAATTCTAGAGGCCCGTGTACTGTGCGATGTCAGTGCACGTGAAAGAACCCCAGGTGGTCGAAATTTCCGGAGCCCTTCACTGCGGCGTCTCTCATAGCCTCAGTCGCTTTGGGACGTTAAACCCCATAAACCAAACCAAACCATTCCTCAATGAGCGACACGTAGCGGGCAGATTTTGTTTTTGTTCATTTATTATATGTGTTTTGCGTACTAGTTTGTGTGTAACTTCTGGGTTAGTGGGCCAGTAAATTATGAGAACAAAAGTAACTCTTCTAGATTTCGGCCAGTAAATTGCCCATATCGGCAACTTTTTTCTGCAGTGCTTGCATGTACTTGTTTATACATGAAAAATAAACGTTTGATTAGATTTGATTTGAATTGGCAAGAGAAGCCACTCCGGAGAGAGGATTGTAACAGAACGAACGACCATTGTACGGACAATATTCAGATCATTTTACTCCGAGGTGCGGAGAAGTAGCCTGTCAGAAATGAACACCTCAGATGTGTAAAGTTTGTGTTGTTTGCAATTTTTAACTAAATATCTTCACCTTTATATCTTTCAACTGAGGTTCTAACTACCTCGAGCAAGTATAATGTCCGGAGCAGCTCTATCTTAGACAAGCTTGCGAGCGCCTGTCGAATCTACTGCAGCTGCGGAAAGTTTAGTCATTTGCAGCCTTACTAAACCTTACTCTAGAGAGATAGAGTTCACCAAATCACATATTTGAACAATGCGGCCAATCAATGTTTGATGAAAACATTCTTTAGCGGTTCCTATAAAAACTTTTTTTGTGCTTTGTGGTATCGTAGTGATAGCGCGTCGTGGCAAAAGCTCAGTGACAAATTCACTTTAAGCCACTTGGCTGCTCCGCGAGAAATAAGTACAGGCATTCTGTAATACTATGAAATTATAAAATCCTTTTTATGTTCAAGCCGCCGCGGTGGCTCAGTGGTTATGATGCTCGTCTACTGACCCGAAAGACGCGGGTTTGATCCCGGCCGCGGCGGTCGAATTTCGATGGAGGTAACATTATAGAGGCCCATGTACTGTGCAATGTCAGTGCACGTTAAAGAACCCCAGGTGGTCGAAATTTCCGGAGCCCTTCACTACGGCGTCCCTCATAGCCTGAATCGCTTTGGGACGTTAAACCTCATAAACCAACCAACCTTTTTATATTCTTTCTTTCTTAATTGCAGACATTCGTTGTGTAATTTTTGTTGGCAATAAAGCTTTGTTTGGTCCTTTTGATAGCTGTACAGTTTTGCTGAAGTGACTTTCTCCGCGTGCGGACTGAATCCAGGCTCTGAGATTTAACATGAACACCCGAAATTCGTTGCACAAACAAACAGTGTGCGCAGAACCTTTGTAAAACTGGTCTATAGACTTGTAATAAACTCCAATGCCTTGCAATAGATATTTCCCTGTGTATATTCACATTCTATAAACTCTCTATAGACCAGGGTAGATGTTTGGGCGAGTTGGTTGCTCATGATGAAAAAACTGTAGCGCTCGAGACGAGGACACAACGCATGAGTGACACAACGCACAACATAGCGCATGTGTTGTCGTCTTCGTTGTGTCCTTGTCTCGAGCGCTACAGTCTATAGACTGTCTGTTGGATTTGTATTGCCTATAGACTATTCTCTAGGAATTGCCTACAGACTGTCTATAGACCTTATAGACAAAAGGCTATGGACAGTCTATAGACTGTCCGGGGAAATTTTGCAAGGTAAGCTTGCTACAGGTGCAGGTGCTTCTGTTGGCGCTGTCATCGCCGAATAAACAGGCTGGTGAGCAGTTGACATCATCCAACGCTAACTGCCACTGTCCTTTCCTTCAACCATTCTCGGCTGCTTGCAGATGTGCCCGCACGCCACGCACGCCCTGGCGTACTGTTATTATGTTACCCTCAGAAAGCCACTACCCAAATCTGTATGCACACTTATTTATCATGGCGTGACGCGAATGCGACTTAAGCGGAGTGAACGCAAGACAGCGTCGACGTGGTAACCTGATTCTCTGAAATTTATTACAGTAAAATTTCGTAAATTCTAATTCACCTAATTAGAATTCCTGCTTTATTCGAACTGATGTTTTGGTTCCTGCAACATCGCGAGTATCAAGGGACTCCCTTTAACACACGTAACGCTAATGGCACCAAAGCGTTGGTTTGAACGAACCGGGAGTTCGAATTAAGCGCAGTAAAATTAACAAAATTCCACTATTCATGTAGTCGCGAGCTGTCACATCATCTCTTCCTTGTCGCCGTTGCATCACAACGAAGTATTGAAATGACCTCCTTCTCGCTTCCCTCGGTCTCTTTCTCAGTTTCCCTTCCTGATTCGCTCTTTCATGTGATTTTTACCGCTCCTGTGCGTTGGTACCTTTTCCACGCGATCGCAATAACGGAAACCGAGGAGCGCCGGCTGCCGCCCTGACGTCTGCGCAGTTTCCGCCCGGTTTTACTAGTAGTCCTCCTGCATGCGAGAAAAGGAGATGGAAAGAGGCAAGGAAGTGGGCAAGCACGGCTCTGCCTCGCCACACGGGCCACGGACGCGAGTGACGGAGCGGCCGGGAGTCCAACGCGTCTTCTTCCTGGCTTCACGAGAATCGCGGCCGGATACTATTTCTCGAGGCGCAGAAAAGTAAAATGGCCCGAAATGGCGCCGATGCATCACGGGCGGACACTGCGCTTCACTGAGCATTGCGACAGCGAGGTGACAGTTGCGAAGACGCGCGGCCACGGCGCGCATGAAGGGAAAAAAACATGTCACTTGTGTAACCGTGTCGCCAGGAGTATTTGTACGTGCGTGTGTACTAGTACGTCTCCTTTCCTGTTTCTTTGTTTTTGTTTACTTAAACAGGGATCGCCGGAGGAAAACGAGCGTCATGATTTGATTCGTGAATTTGTATGAACTTACGTGGGAATTTTTGGTATGATATGGTATTGTATGGTAATGGTATGGTATGGTATGGTTTGGTTTGGTTTTATGGGGTTTAACGTCCCAAAGCGACTCAGGCTATGAGAGACGCCGCAGTGGAGGGCTCCGGAAATTTCGACCACCTGGGTTTCTTTAACGTGCACTGACATCGCACAGTACACGGGCCTCTAGAATTTCTCCCCCAAAGAGATTCCTGCGCCGCGGCCGGGATCGAACCCGCGTCTTTGGGGTCAGCAGCCGAGCACCATAACCACTGAGCCACCGCGGCGGCGGTATGGTATGGTATGGTATGGTATGGTATGGTATGGTATGGTATGGTATGGTATGGTATGGTATGGTATGGTATGGTATGGTATGGTATGGTATGGTATGGTATGTGGTGTTAACGTTCCAAAGTTGCCCATTGTGCTATGACAGACGCCGTCGGGGAGAATTCCTCATCAATTTCGACCACCCGTGGTTCTTCACGTGCGTCAAATTCTCAGTTCATGAGCGTTTTTGCCTTCATCAAGCGTGCGGCCACCGCGGGCGGAGATAGAACCCGTGACCCCGTAGAACGTCATAGACACTGAGCTACCATGGTGGAAAGGTGTGCGATACGGGTGTCGCCTTGGAAATGAACGATGCGTATAATGCAGATGGTACATAGAGGTGTGTCATCAACATGGCGCAGTACTCGACGAAGTGTTTTAGGCTACATCATTTTAAATTCTATCCGCGCTGCAGGTTCTAGACGTAGCGGGACGAAAGCGCACACTACGCGAATGGCGCTCAACTTCCAACTTTACTGGAACGACCCATCATTGTGGAGCAGTTGATCTCTCGTTCAACTGCCGATCCTAAGGTCGTGGGATCGAATCCCGGCCGCCGCGGCCGCTTTCTGATGGAGGCGAACGGCAAACTCCTTGTGTGCTGGGAAATATCACTGCACGGTAAAGAACCCCGTGTGGCCGAAATAAACCCGGAGCCCTCAACTATGGCATCCCTCATAACTCGCGTGCAGCGTTAGGACGTTAAGCCCAACTTATCATACTCTTTTTTTTGTAAAAACGAGTAATTTGAGCACATAGCCTATGCTTTCGTCTTGTCGCCTGTCGCGCTTCGTCTGCTATGAACCAGCTTGTAAGCATTAAGGGATTAGCCCAAGAAAGAGTGCTGCTGCAACATCCAGGCGTTCGTCTCAGTCGTAGCTTTTCCTTCTCATGTTACCACCCTTTTCGGCAATGCTTCGAGGTCATTAGAATAACTGCGCCGTAATTAAAGGACTCTCTTTCCTCTAATGGACGCAACCTTGCCGCACTTCCGTCGGGCCGCAGCATGCGTTCGCCTCATCGCAGTGGTCTCCTTATAGCGATTGCTTGTAAAAAAAGAAATAAAAGCAGATTAAATAATTTGCACGGTACGCAATTATCACTGCCACTCAACCATTACGTAGTCTAACTCTTGGACATTCAAAGCAGCCCTTAGTAATCTGCCATAATATCGTTATCTTTTTTTCCTCGTTGTTCGCAACGCACAAGGCCGTCGCCTTTTGCTATTGGCGTACCGTCTTGCATATCGTAAAGATTGCGAAATCACTCCAGTCACCACAAAAACGGAGGTCTAATGAAAATTCCAATCCTTTTTTTGCTTCTGGGCAATGAAGAGACTTCAGACGCTTACTCTGAGAAATAAATGTGTTCTTTGTACTGAGCAGCAAAAGATGGATGCTCAGAAAATATGGAACGAATACACTCACTCACTCACTCACTCACTCACTCACTCACTCACTCACTCACTCACTCACTCACTCACTCACTCACTCACTCACTCACTCACTCACTCACTCACTCACTCACTCACTCACTCACTCACTCACTCACTCACTCACTCACTCACTCACTCACTCACTCACTCACTCACTCACTCACTCACTCACTCACTCACTCACTCACTCACTCACTCACTCACTCACTCACTCACTCACTCACTCACTCACTCACTCACTCACTCACTCACTCACTCACTCACTCACTCACTCACTCACTCACTCACTCACTCACTCACTCACTCACTCACTCACTCTAATTGTTTGTTTCGTATAAAGCTTCCGTCATAGAACTTCATAACTGGCCGCTTATTATAATTGCTTCTGTTGTGGTCTTTCATTTTACTTTATCGTACTCGCACCTACAAGAGGGCCGTTACAAACACAGGCTATGGGCCTAACTAATGTACTTTCACCTATGTAACACGCTGAGTTGCAAAACTAAAAGTTTTTGGTTTGGTTCGATTTCAGTAAATTCGATATAGAACTATAGCTCTCGCTATGACTTCTTCGCGTTGGGGTAGGGCGAAAAAGCTGGTAATCTTCCTCTTTTAAAAAATCAGGGGGCACTTTGGCTGTCTAAAGTGCGTAGAGGCGAAAGCGTTTTCCGCACCACTTTGACTGCCTCTGTGGCACTGGTGGCGTCACATATAATTCAGTACTAATTACTAAATGAGGACAAATTACTAATTAATGATTAATTGCTGGTTAATGTCTGAATACTAATTAACTGCTAATTAATGACGCTTAAGCTTCACCTTAAGGAGCGGAACGCGACAGCGTGTTGTAGCGCTGCCAGGGAGTCCACGGATCGCCACCACCCGTTCGGCGCGATGCCTTGCCCTTTCAACGCAACGCTTTTTGAGGAAAGGAAATGGCGCAGTAATTCTCTGTCATCTCGGTGGACACCTGAACCGCACCGTAGACGAAGGCAGGAAGTGGGAGTGAAAGAAGAAAGACAAAGAGGGCCCGTAATGAAGAAAATGAAAATTGCATTTGAGGAAAGGAAATTGCGCAGTAACTGTCTCACATATCTCGGTGGACACCCGTCAAAATTCAGGGGGGTACTTTTTGACCTAAAGTGCGGTCACTGATGTGTGGTTAAGATGTTAAGCTTCGCCTCCGAGTGTGGAACGCGACAGCGTCTTGCAACGCTGCCAGGGAGTCCATAGAACAACATCGCCCATTCGGTTTTACGCCTCGCTCGTCGGTAAATTACTTTTTGACGAAAGGAAATGTATCTGCGTCTGATATCTCGGTGGACACCTAAACCTCGCCGGAAGGGAAGAGAGGAGGATGGGAGTGAGCGAAGACACCGTATTCACTAGACGCGCCTTTGTTCATTCCAAACCATCGAGCTGAAATGGCTGAGCAATAAAGAAAAAAAAAGCTGAAATGGCGGAGTGGATAGCATGCTCGTCTCGCACTCCGAAGACCGGGGTTCGATTCCCGAGCTCTACCAATTTCCTACTGGGTTTTATTTATGTACATGGCCTGACTAGAAAAGTTAATTAGGCTAATTGGGTAATTAAGCCATTAACTAAACTCAGTCCCACTTACTTGGAGCATCACTAAACGATCCCTTCAATTGGTTGCATGGTTACTAGCCAAAGTACAATTGGCCCCGTTTGAAATTCGCGCACTGTGACGTCACGACCGTTTCGACCAATTGAAAAGCGTGACATTTCTGTCGACAACTTCTGCTTACAACGATGAGGCATTAAAGGCTTCCGCCTTATAATAACCACCTGTTTAATTAGTCAAGGCATGATGGACATGCATGATGGACATGCATGATACATTTTCTCGCTTTGCACCATCTAACACCATAATAAACCTAAAATTAGATAACGGGCTGATTTTCCGCAAAATGTTTCAATTAGGAGGCTGGTGTGAAAAGAAAATTTTCTCCAGTCATATTCTGGTAATGTTAATCAACCTGAAACAGCTATGTTGGTCTGTTGCACCACTCAATCATGAGAGATCGAGGTCTTCGAAACTTCTTTTTTTTATACCACCTTGAGTCTTCTAAAGAAAAGCTGGTTAGTGAAACGCGACATTTTTTCACATTAGCCGTTAAGCGACGCGCACGGGCGCTTTCAAGCATTATCTTGGCGTTCCGCTTCTTCGCACGAGTGACTCAACACTTGTTTTCAATCGGTGTGGTGTGGTGTTGTGGTGCGGCTAGAAGCGGAGAATTTCTTCCGTAAAACAATAAATAAAGCTTACACTTGTAAACAGCGTTGGGACTCCTTCCTGGGAACGTTGCCAAACGTGTACCGGGCGGGCTTCTGAGGTCCCCGGCCTAGAGTGTTTGGGTGATGTACGGCAGTTGTTTTCTTACTTTTTTCCCCCTGACTGTATGGAGCTGCATTCGCCGTAAATTTCCGTTGACATGTTACAACCTATTGTCCAAGTTTTGTCTTCAACTCGCTCTCTCTCTGTTTTTCTCTCACTGCATAATTGTCAAGGTGGGGCTGCTTGTTATTTTAAACGACGCTCCTCCAGAGTCCTCTCTCGGGACCATCGCCTCCTTGAGTAGCTTCACGTGACCGCTGACCTTAGGACCTGACTCCAAGCAGGAATTCTCACGTGTGTGTGGGAATATTCCGAGGTGGGATGACGACGCTTGCGCCTAGGCCGCTCTTACCTCCTCACCTTCTAGGCGTGCGTGCGGCTCTGGGAGTGTGGCTGTGTTTGTACACAACCCCAATGTGGAAACGTGATGATTCATTTGTTTGCACTGGCGGTGTGACGTCACTAGTTCTTTCTGCGCCGTCGCAGGCTGTCTTCGAGCATGCTTCCGGAGGCTGCATGCACACAAAGGAATAGATAGCTGGCGCAAAGGGGACCTTCTGACGCAGTAAACGATGTCCGCGTCGCTGTTGTAGTACGTCGTAACGGAAAGCTACCGCATCCACCTGCTGGACAAGGAGAATTTTGCTCAAGTTTATCGAGGAGTGCGCTCTGGTGCCCTCTTTTTCAATTAAATTTCAATTCAACTATTTATTTCCTTTCCATGGAAAGGGGGAGAATAAATAGCAAAATGTTTGATGAAAATGACCACGAAAATCTTTTCACAGAGTTCTGTGGTCGCTTCGTTGGGTGGGGGTGGTGATTATGGTTCTTAATCTCTATCCCCTCTACGACGTATACGTTGAGTCTGAGGGGTGCTCAGACCTTTGCCTGGGACGCCTGGAGGCAGTCACGGAGTTCGGGATCAGTTGGCGAGAACCTGCGCTGCCCAGGTGGCACTGCAGTTATTCCACGAGGCGCCTAAAAACTGCTGCCGTCAGTCGCTTGGGCCGCTACAAACGCGAGAGCACATTCTGAACGATCAGAAGCCCGCGTTTGATTCATAGCACTGTTTGTTTCGCTTCTGTAGACATAACCCAGATAGCTGAAAGGCACCACGTGTGGCTTCGACAGAGCGCGGAAGCTCATGCCAATAAGCTCAGGAAGGTGGCATGGAATAGCACCAAGAACGCCCCCAAAACTGCTTGCTTCTCTCGCTATGCCGTGTGTTACGGCGCTGCAATCGACATGGCAAACTTCAGCTTGGGTTCCTAATAGCGCCACGAGCACACTGCGGCATTCGCGGCCGACCGAGATACAGGCCTGTGTGATTTGTGGGTCGTGAGCATACTGGCTGTCATTGAAATAGTGCTTCCGGCTGAGCCAAGAACACGTCACGCTGCCGCTATACTGCTCGCAGCATAACTCGTAGTGGTCCACGGGCACGCGCGATGCGATAACGCCGTGAAAACGCGTGCGTGCTTTGTCATGCGTGTTCGTCGGGCTCAGTCGTCACCAGTGTTCTTTCAGTAATACAGAGCCAGCACTTGCGACCCGCAAATCACGCAGGTCTTTTCTAGGGCTGCCGCGAAGGTCGCAGCATCCACGCTCGTGGCGATTTTGACCATGCGATCTCGAATCCGGTGGGTGCCGCAAGGCGTCGCACCCGCAGTTCGGAGCGCCCATCGAAGCACTCTAGACAAGCGTCATTGACTCTGTACTGCCGATGCAAGGATCTCCGGACATGTAAGCCTGCATGAAAGCACGCTTTTTGGGTGACTTTCTTCTGCATTGATCATTTTTTGGTTTTGAGGTCTGCTTTGGAAGACAGGGAAACAGTCTAGGGACGGCACCATGCAACGCGCAGTCCACGCAAGGAATTCGCAGCTCTGGCCAATTTATAACATGCTTGTAGTCCTTGATGATATCGTCATCCTCAAAATGATGCTCACACAGACGTGCGAGACAGCTATTCTTGCGACGAAGTCTTTGCTCTCAACTTTTAAATTTGCTGCCATCGCCAGGCTGACAGAAAAAACAATGATCGGTGGTGTCGTTTTTGTTTCCACATGCACAGCCGGGCGCAAAGCAGGATGGCATGTGTAACACTCGCTTGGAGTCATTATATGCAGAGATATTACCCCAGAAATGTTTTCACAATCACTACGAGCACCATCGACACCAAAACTGCATTGAAAATCAGCCTAGCCTTTCGTTACTGCAGCGAACGAAACTTGCGCTCCGACAGACGGTGAAGAAAAGCTCTACTACAGGGCCACTATAGTTTCCGCCGCCACCGCCCCAGCCGCCTCCTGAGCAGAGCTGTGAAACTGACCTTGTCTATGAACGTTGGCCACAACATCCTCTTTTAATCTCCCACTGCCAGGCTTTCACTGAACTGTTTCGATGCATGGATGGCATGACTCACCACAACGCCTTCTCTAGTACTCATGACGATGCAGGCGTCGCCAGCATGCACCTTGTCGGCAGCTTCTTTGCCGAGACCGCGCTAGGAAAGCAAACTTCGCCCTCAAAATAGCTAGATCGAAAGTTATGTAGCACCCGCAAAACCCTCTGCTATTACCGCGGCGGTGGCCTAGTGGTCTGAGCATCCGCCGCGCATGCGGGAGGTGAGGGGTTCGATCCCCTATGCCGCCGGGTACCCAACGTTGATACAATGGGTGCAAGCTTTCCCCTGCCTAGTGCTCGGCTTATTTAGGGTGAAATCTTGGGAAATGAGTCTTTGATCCCACCTCGAGTAGGATAATAAACCATAGATGCCCTTCCGCCATCATCAGCCCTCTGCTATTGGCTAGTCTCGAGAGGTGCTTCCGAGCGAGGGGCGAAATTTTCTTTGGGGTCCTTGGGGTTGCAAATAAAAATTTGCTGGCGGTTGACTATTGCTAAGCACGAAATACTGTGTGAAAGCACAGTTTTTTGCAGGTGGACACCACCGCCACGTACCTGAAAGCGCCATTGAGGTGTCCACTGACACAAGGAGCTGTAGCAATGCACGTCTTCAACTTTTTCATAGTCAGTGCCAATTTACCCAGTGTACGCCGACGGCCTGTGCTCCAGTGCCGCGTTTATGCAGCAAAGTTGTGAAGGACAACGCGTATTGCTCATAGTGCCGGGTTCCTGCCACAACGTTGCCCATGCCAAAGCATGCAGCACACATCTGTCACTACCGCCACATAGCTCAAAGCGCGAATCTTAGCTTGCTAGCAGTGTTAGTTGATGTAGAGGATCATGTGCAATGCACAGCGCGAGAGAGTTGAAAGTTTAACACGAGGAGTGTCCGGCTGCGGCGATAGCCTTGTGCTCTCGCGTAGTAGCATGCTAAGCTCATCTTTTAACGCCGCCGCGGCGCTAACCGTCTCAATCGTGGATGTATATTTATTTAGTTATTCATTTCACTTGCCACAAACCCACAAACACCGCAAGCATACAAACATCGCAAGATCTTGCTCAGGGTTTGCACATCGGAATAGCGCATTCGCACCAAAAGCCGTTATTTGACCTGCATCTTCACGGCGTTGCGCGTTAGCTCGTTTCCTACCGAGCTGAGGCCCTTCAACACTGCCTCGCTCAAGTTATTTCTAGTGCAGTGCGTTTTTACTTTAGATAAGGGTTCCATTGCTTCCTTGCAAAAGACTTCCTTCATTATCGTTCGGCTCGTCCGCTCCGCTTCCTTTTCCGCGCGACCACAGAGCGGATTTCAAAACCGCACTGTAACCGGCATTCCGCTTCGCGCGACCGCATATTAAGCGGCGTGACCTTACATTGAGTCCTATGCGAGGCAAACCGGTGGCCACGAAAAACGGCATTTTATCCGGTCGCACACTATAAACGATTACGTTGTGCGTGGAGTCGAGTACTAAAGTTATCAATTACAATTGTTGAACAAGGGGTAATTCAATATTGACAAGAAAAGTTTTTCAATGAGAACAATTTATTTATTTATTAATACCTCAAAGGCCCCATTGAATGAGTATTACATGAGGGGGTGGAATATTCAGCAGTACATTTTTCCGATGGACGATCTGAATGACGATGAGTCGATTTGATCCACGATGGCGTTTGGCAGGTCATTCCAGTCCCTTGTTGTATGAACGAAAAATGACAGATGCGCAGAAGTGCGGGCAGAGGGATGATAGACGGCCTTACCGTGGTTTGTGCGATTGGGGATGCGATGTGCGGGGCTGATAATGGAGTTATGAAATGGATGATAATAGAACTTATGAAACAGACACAGTCTGGAAATTTTGCGGCGCTTCACTAAGGTTGGGAGATGAGCATTGCGTTTTAGTTCAGTTACACTTACATGATAACAATAGGCTGAGAAAATGAAACGAGCTGAGCGATTTTTTACAGATTCGAGAGTAGTGGAAAGGTTAATTTGATGATGGTCCCAGATCGCGCATGCGTATTGTAATTTGGGACGATTACGTGTTAAATAAGCTAGAGATATCACTGATGGGGATGCTAGTTGCAGGGTTCGTCGAAAGTAACGAAGGACGCGATTAGCCTCGTTAGTAACTTGAGATATGTGACAAGACCAATTGAGATCAGGTGTCAAATGGATGCCTAATACTTGTAAGTTGATACTAAAGCGATTTCTGCATTCCCGATTAGATATCTTGAAGATGGTTGTGAATGACATCGGTGGAACGATGGCAGAGATGTTTTTTTCACATTTAAGGACATTAGCCATGTATTACACCAGGTAAGTACGTGCTGAATGTCAGACTGAAGAAGCAAAATGTCAACGCTGTTAGTTATAGGCCGGTAGATAACGCAATCATCAGCGAACATGCGAATGTTAGAACACAGCAGGCAAATCATTAATTTATATGAGAAAAAGAAGGGGACCCAAGACGGTGTGCTGAGGTGCCCAAGACATAACAGAGGAATAAGAAGAGGAACACTTATCATCAAAAACAAATTGCTGTCGATTAGTGAGAAAGCTGCATATCCAATTAAAAACAGGTTTGTTAAAATTGAGACGTGAAAGTTTTAGGAATAATCGTTTGTGAGGAACTTTGTCAAAAGCTTTTCAAAATCGAGGAAGAGGGCGACAATAAGAATGTTAATGTTAATGCTAGAGCTGAGGTCGTTAATAAAGGGCGCTAACTGTGTTTCGCAAGATAAACCTTTGACGAAGCCATGGTTAGGGTGGAAAAAGTTGATGGACACTAGGAATTTTATAATTTGAGAGACAATTATATGTTCCATTAGTTTAGAAGTGATACATGTGATAGATATTGGTCGATAATTATGGCGAGAAGATGAAGGCCCTTTTTTGGGGACTGGGATGACCTTTCCTGTTTTCCAGTCATGTCGTATGACTGCTGATGAAAAGGATTGCTGAAAGATATGAGACAATATGGCACTAGTTGCATGCTTTGCATTTTTTAACACTTTAGTATTAATTCCGTAAATACCAGCTGAGGAAGCTAATTTCAAAGAGTCGATTATTTTGACAATACCACCAGGTTCGAAGCTCAAGTCCGGCATAGGTGGAAAGTTAAAGGAAGGGAATCGGGTAATTCGTTATCCGGTTCGTGAGTGAAAACTGAGCTGAATGATAAATGCAAAACTTTCGCAGCGGCGTGATCTTCAAACGGATTATTATCATCGTCACACAGTGTTACATTTCTGATGGGGTTAGGATTGATACATTTAAGAATTGACGTGGGTTTGTACGAATCATGTAGGGTAGAGTAGAAGAAAAAATGAGTGTTTAGTTTTGTATACTTGTAGGTTATAGGATCTTTCTGCTTCGTAATAATTTTGCCACGTGTTGGGGTTATTGTTTTTTTTTTTTTTTAGGGTTCGGACCACTATCTTCTTTTGTTATTCATGCGTTTTAGCATGGAATTGAACCAAGGTGATTCATGGCGTTCGGTTACGGCGATGGTAGGAATAATTTTTTTCAATTAGAGTGTGCGTTTTGTTTTTGAACAGTAGCCACTTATTTTCAGGAGTGCGATCATGAAAATCGGTTAGGAACCAGGTTCGGAATGCGTCAAGTTCACTGTTGATGGTTTTATCGTCTTCTTTGTCATAAAGTGTGATTGTTTTAGTTATTTTTTGGGGCGCGGTAAGTGGTTGAGAAACGAGGCGTGTATTATTGAGTGGTCACTGATTCCCGGCAGATTCAAGAGTGATATTAAGTTTTGTGTATGTGACGTTAGTATAAGGTCTAATATGTTAGATGATTAGAAGCAGGGGGTAGGCACTGGCAGGCAAAGGCCTCGCCGCTGAAAATTCAGTGTCAGCGTTGGCGTCAATGCTCATTTGGATCAGAATCACGACTGCCGTCACAATGCTTCCGTGCTTTGTGACGACACATCTGTTGAGAAATGCAGTCGAGCAATGAGGGCATGATAATGTAAGTACATGCTTCCTGCAGCCTTGAAAGCAATCGCGCGGGCTTTTTCCTCCTTTCTTTTAGCGCTCGCCAACAAGTTCCCTGTATGTTACCGCGCGCTCGAGAACGGGGAAGTTCCACGCCCTCTTTCTTAGTTTTTGGTTTAGTTTTTATGGGTTGTAACGTCCTAAAGCGGTAAAGCTATGAGGGACGCCGTAGTGGAGGGCTCCGGATAATTTAGACCACTTGGGGTTCTTTACCGTGCTCTGACACTGCACAGTACACGGGCCTTTAGCATTTCGCCTCCATCGAAATGCGACCGCCGCTGCTGGGATCGAACCCGCGTCTTTCGGTTCAACAGCCGAGCACCATAACCACTGAGCCACCGCAGAAGCTCCACGCCCTCTTGCTTTGTGCGCTTTGCACTGATTGAAAATGTGGGAGGAACGAGGTGAATTCTAATGCAGCAATATCTTTCATTTTTAAATGAGCTGGTGACCCGACCGTACCAGACTTGCCTGCGACCGTGGCGTTCCTTACAGAGAGGTGTTATATGTGGGGCTCACGCTTTTCTTGCTATTCTATTCTCTATTAAGCCGCTGTTATCCATATATGCAATATCCGCTGTTTTAATGTTTCCCACCATTTTTTTGTCGATTTATAGTTTTTTAGCTTCCTTCCTTTTACAGCCGTTGTCTTCATTGTTCTGAGATCGATTAATTTTTCTACGAACTAAAAATGCAACTTTTGACCTGTCGGCTGTTGTCGCAATCGAAGAGGTCACCTTTCGTAGTCTGTGTCTTCACGCCAACGCTTGCGCGAGCTCTTAAAGCAGCCAGCCATTAAGAGTCTGTACTGAGATGCTTTCAAGCCTCTTTGCAACGAACTTGATATGCTTTCATATGCCGTTACCTTTCCGGGTTATTCTTCTGTCGGAGATAAAAATTCAACGCCGCAATATTTGCATAATACATGCAACGACTCTTTGTAATTCTTGCCGTCGTTCACGCAACAGGAAGAAACACTTTATTTCAGAGACATACTAAGCATATAAGCATACAGGACGTCCATAGCTTACCGCACAATAGCTAGCTGGTCGTCCCGTAGATGTGAGGTCAACGAGGCTTGGCAGGACGGAGTGATGGAGGGGTTTGTCATCTACTCATAAAACGGCGTCGGCTTCCCCATTTACTGCGATGTTCACGAGAGAAAAAGTTATGCCAATCACGAATTACCGTAGAGTCCAGGTCAACAGCAGATAAAAAGCTAAGCAGTAAATCTCTGTGAAGGAAAGTGAAGGCGCAGGAACTGCTTACTTATCGGTGGACTTCTCAAACCGTGCCTTGGGGGAAGGGATGAATAAGGGAGTGAAAGAAGGAACAGAGAAAGAGGTGCCGTAGTGGAGGGCTCCGAATAATTCTGACCCCCTAGGGTTTCTTAACGCGCACTGACGATGCACAGAACACGGGCGAATTTTACATTTCGCCTCTTTTACTGTGCTATTGTAACGCATTACCAAGAGCTGCAGTCGTGCTGCGAGTGTCATAAGCATAGTAAATCAGAACCTTAGTACAATCACCACGGCTACGCTTACTATAGCCAACACCATGGAAGCCGAAGAAACAGCCTCTGTCATGGTTATTGCTACGGCAGAGAACACGTCAGAATCCTGTCAGGCTACCAAGCCGTCCTTCGTCGCTATGATACACTATCCATATCCTACCTAACCTGGGAACCTGAGTGCCAGAAGTCAAGTTGATCTGGATCCCTGGACATGAGTCTGTTGAAGGCTATAAGTGTGTCCGAGCACGCCTGGGTGTCACACACCGAAAACACTTCCACTGGTCCGGACCCAAAGCCATTACGAAATCAAAAACTATGGGACGATTTAGAGCGCTTGCGACTGCCGCTCGCGCCACCACGCTGCCGTTATGTAAACCTTTCCCGCCAAAATGCGATCTATTTGGGATTTTCCTGCGATCTTAAAATTTTAGGTGCTAAATTTTGGGGTTGCGTCCACTTGGGTCCCGTTTCGGAATCAGAAAGCTTCCTGACATCAGGCGGAGGGGTTTTATTGGGACAGAACACCCCGAGACTGCCGCTAGCGCCACCGCGCTGCCCTTATATAAACGTTTCCCGCCAAAATACGCTCTGGTCCGGATTTTTGCGCTTTCTTAAGTTTTCAGGTCCTAAATTTTGGGGGTGCACCAACTGGACTCTCGTTTCGAAATCAAGGAATTTCCTGACATCCGGTGGAGGGGTTTTGGTGAAACGACAGCTGTAATGCTGTCGCATTAACGCTCCGCTATCGTGACAGAGAGAGAGAGAGAGAAAAAAGAAAAGCCGTTTAATGAAAGACAGAATTTATCCGGCGTCTAAAAATCGCTGGCATGCTACTCTGCGTGGGGAAGGGAATTTTGGAGATAAGGGTGGAAGGAGAGCGGTGCGGAAAAGGTAAAATAAAACAAAAAGGAGAGAAGATAAAATGCGGCCATTAAATGCGTACTACGGTGCATCGGCGAGTAATGATGGGACATATGGAATGGTGAAGTGCAGAGTGCGACATATGAGCTAACGAAGTTCACTCCGTGAAGAATGAGTGAGGGTAACATGCAAGGTGAAATTAGAGCTTTTCTAGATGCTAATGTCAGTTACATATGAAAACAAAAAGTCCATTGCATGTCTTCGTTGCCTAAGGCAGGCTAAGGTACCTAAACCACTGTCCATTGTTAGAGCCACTGGGGAGAGCTTCTCCATGCAATGTTCATAGTGCATGCTCGTCAGCGTATGCAAGGTACTCAACCAGGATATGTTCCATGGTTTCAATCAAGCCGCAGTTGTCCCAAAGCGGACTGTTCATTTGACCGGAACGGTATACAAGCCGTTTGTAAATGCAGCGTTCAGGCGAAGTCGGTGATAAAGTGTTTCCAGATGGCGAGGAATTCTCGATGGGAGTCTCCGACAATTTTCCTCAACAATTTTCTTGTTTGCTGGAGATAATCTTCGAAGCACCGGTAGACAATAGCGCAAGGTTCCTTCAGCGTAGGCTTCTCAAGCAGAACTACAGAACGGCAGTTGCTGCCCCACCGTGTTCCCGCCATGCATCTGAAAACTTGCGATGCTGCACTGATCCTCTGGCGAAGTTTTTGATCTGAGTTGACCACAAGAGATTACTGTCTCTCTCAGCACCTAAGAATCGCTGCTATCGTACTTAAGGTAGTGACCATCCATATATCCTGCAACACTACCGCGGGCAGCGATACAGATATTCCCTCCCTGTGTCTATCCAGAGAGTACGCTGTGATCCGGTCTTGACTGCACGCCTACTCATAGACACATCCTGCACAGATTGTTGCCCACACAGTGCCCAGATATATGCCTATCTTGAAGCTTACACTAATCTGAATCCCTATCTCGGCGCCACGTCACTTTATCACTATCTCTGTGTTACGTCTGCATCCCGTCATTCTCATCTCACTCTCCTACCCACACCAGAGACCTGGGAGGCCTCGCTGCTCGGCTCTCGAGCGGACGACCAATGTCGCCTTGCCGACCGAGCGAAGGCAGCGGCTTTTAGCGCTCGGGCACCCAGTGACGGCCATGTAGCTTCGTAATAAGCTGAATAAATGTTTTTCCTTCGGAGCCTTCCACCAAAAAGCATTTTTCTCTTTACCTTCTCTCAATCTCTGCCCTCACGGTACGGGTGATGAGTCCATCGAGAGAGAATTGCGGTGCCTTTCCTTTCTTCATAATCGATTATTATTATAATTATTATTAAGCCTCATGATGCTATCGCATTTCAACGAGCTAGGGCAGCATTTCAGTACGGTGTTTTTTAAATACCTGAAACCTTCCCGACATGCTTGGTGTGTGGTGTCCACTTTGATGTCCTTGACAATGCGTTGGTTCTTTCGTTGCCTTCTTTTTGTTCGCGTTGCTGACGTTGAGCTCAAGTCATTGTTTGCTCCGACTTTGGTTCGGTCGTTGCCTGTTTTTGTGCCGCAAAGACGCCGCTTATGATTGCAATCTTATTCACGCCATCCTTGGAAACTACCACTCCTTCTCGGAAACATGCATTGTCTTACCTTGATGTGCGAGCAGACCGTGTATGCAGGATCAGGGCAGGTTTCACGAACCCTCAGGGCAAACGACCGGAGCAGGGCGAAAGCGCAACTGTTTACTTCGAGAAAAAAAAATGTATTTATTAATCTTTTTCTGTCGTGGTTGCTCGGCCCTTAAGTGGGGTAAACATACGCATGCACATGGCAAGACGTCAGTCGGGGTGCAGCTTTAAGCAGAGTAATCTGGCGGCACCAGGGCGACGACTGTTGCCCCGCACATTTATTTGCTTATGTCTTTATTTCAGTTTCATATAGTGCGACCTCGCATGAGGCTATGGCAGGAGGAGATAAAAAATGCACAAGCAAATCTCGACAGTTAGCGTCATATGACATATGAAAGAAAGCGCAAGGAAACGCGAAGTCAGAACACGACGGCTAAAAATGACGGAATCTAAATATTGATTTAAAGGCAGAGCACGAGCATAGGCTCAGGAATGGAGTTCTAGATGATCGTACATCTAAGCTGAGATATCAAGTTCATGAAGCCCTCAGCTCTAACTGAAATCGCGGAGAGATCCTAAAGAGACGAAGAGGTGAGCGCACTGTGTTTTCGTCGACATGTAGCTTCTATATGCCTGCTGGCACGGTGACGTCTGTACCGGGTTTTACTTTAGTGATAAAAGAGGACCAACATGTTGGAAGATGCCGGAGATTATGCATCGCACTTTGTGCCGGGGAGCTCACAGGCCGGAGAAAAGTTTGCTGCCACGCACTTAAAGTATGAACTCATTTGCACTAGTCGCTTTTTTGGTAGCCTCATGGCTATTACTGCACACAGCGGAGACGACAGAGGAGGAGGACGACATTGATGACGATGCAGGGAGCGCAGTATGACAACAAAGAAACTGCAGGGGGCACTTAAGCTTCGCCTTAAGGGTACGACACGATTAGAGCACTGCACGGGCCTCAATCTGAGGCCCGAGCCCAGCCCGGGCCCGAGACCTGGAGCCCGAGCCCGGCCCAGGCCCGCGGCTTCAAGCCCGGGCCCGGCCCAGGCCCGCTGAATTATCGCTCTAGCGAGCCCGGCCCGGCCCGTGAATCCCGCAGTGAAGCCCAGCCCGGGCCCGGCCCGGCCCGTTTCATAGTAACGCTTGAGGCATACTGCTCACTCTGAGCAAGTAGACCGCTACTAGACCGGTAATAAACTGGCCGACAATGGTTCGGAAACCGCAGTTTGGCTTGCAGAAAGTTGGTTCTTTTTAACCCAGAAGGAATTGATTAAGAGTAGTGTTCGCAGGCCCTCTTTTGGACAGTGATCTCGTGTAGGTGCGCAAAGATGAACTCGGAAGTTCCGAGAGCCAAATAAAAAGGGCTGCATATGCGCGTAATAGCCTACTTTGCATTCCCCCATGATTTTAATCACTTATATTTTGCCGCCCGCGAAGTATAAACATTAAAGGTGCCTAGCAAGCAGTAGTATGACATTTTTTTTAGTGAACGCGATCTCACAGGTTGGACTCATAGCCGAACTGGTCGCCTTTCAGCAGAACCGAAAACCTATGAAAGGCTTGAGTATTTCACGATGTGTGTTTTGAAGGCTGTAAGCGTCCTAAACTAATATGTTTTTCCCGACTGCATTTCTAATAGCGTATAGGTATGTTTTGGGATGACGAACGATCAAAGGCCAATTAAGAGCGGTTGAATTTTACTCTTGCTGGTGGAGCAGAAGATAACGCCCAAACCATACGTGATAACTTACAGGGCAAAACACTTGTCATGTCAACCAGGCTGAAGAAGCGAGGAGGGATAGATGTGGTTATGAAATGAGATTTACAAACTCTCGAGAGCTTTTTTGGCTATTTCATTAACAAAACGTTCCGGTCAGCTGATCAAAAAGAAAACTAAATGCGCTTTAGTTTACGAATTTTCTCACATGAGAAAAATATAGCTATGAAATAAAAGCTATGTTTTTGGGGCTTAAGGGCCCAAGGGGAGTCAAGCTGTGAGAGACACCGAAGCAGAGGGCTCCGGATCATTTCGACCACCTGGGTTTCTTCAACGAGCATTGATACTACAAAGTACATGGCTGTCATGCTTGGCGCCTAAATAGAAATGCGGCCGCCGAGGCTAGGAGAAAACCCTGGTACCCTGGCTCAGTAATCAAGCGCCTTGACCACTAAGCCACCACGGCGTGTAAATAAGGAAATAAATAAGTCAATGAATAAAGCTTGGTTTTTTTCTCACCGCGTACTAAAACCCATAGCTCATCCGTATCACTGCTCCAATGCCACAGTTGTGTACTTCACTCTGCAATAGCGACTGAATAGTCGGACACCAGCCGTTTCTATACGGACCCAAGCCTGGCTAGGGTCCGCAGCGTCCGCAGCTTTAAGCCCGAGCCCGGCCTGGGCCCGCAACTTCAGGCCCGGGCCCGGCCCAGGCCCGGCAAAACAGATCATGTCCCGGCCCGGCCCGGCCCGCGGGCCGGGCCGGGCCCGGGCTTTCGGGTCAGCCCGTGCCCGTGCAGTGCACTAGACGCGATAGCCTTAATGCGCTAAGGTTAAGGCCCATATATGCGGAATTGGTCATTCTCTAATTTACATTCATATACCCCTGGAAGTCCTCATAACCCTCCTGGCGCAGTGGTGCAGCGGTTAAGCGATGCGGCACCGCCTTGCGATGGCAGGTATACGTGCTCCCAGCGGTGGGCCTTGTGCAGCCTGCAGGTTGTTCTTCCTGAGCGAACAATAATTAACTGCCGCCTGACACGGTGGGCAGTTTGCTCACTATCCGATGGGCAGGTTATGATGACGCTGCAAGGTCACGTGATATAGTTGGCCCTCTTGTCTTTTAGGTTGCTCTTTGGGTGCCCCATGCCAGAGCCATGCCCGTGATTTTTTGCTCACAACGCCATCACCGGATTTTCTGGACAACTGGCCCTTAACGCAATGGCGTTAAATAAAGATAAAGCCCGGCGTCACTACATAACACGAAACGATGATCAATAGCTGTTGACATGTTTGTTGGACTTGGATGAAGGGAGTACTTGTGTGCCTTCTCCGACAATGTCCGTGCCTGCGAGGTGATTTGCAAAGATGACCCCAGGGCGCTGAAGGGAGCTATTAACGCTATCGCTTCATACCCTTAAGGCAGAGATTAAGTGGCCCCCAAATTTTTGCATTGGTGACAGTTTTCGGCGTCCACCATGTTCTTCCTAACGCTGCTCGCCGGCGCTAGCACGCGCGATTTGGAACAACCCAATAAGGCATGTGTACTGCAAGACTGAAAAGCAAACGTTACGCGGTATATGCTCCCGACCCACTGAAGTTATAGTGGCTGTAAACGCCATCCCCGAGGGAGCAAGTTAGGAAGAAAGTGGCGGACGCACGATGGAATTTTCGTTACTTACTGGCAAACCTACTTGAGGACCTATCTGGGGATGTAACATAAGACCTTTGTAGGGACCTTATTCTATGCCACCATCTTCTTCCTCTGATATTGCTTTCACTTCCTCATTTTCCTCTTTTTCCAAACTCATCTGGATGACAAGAATAGCCTACGTACAAAGCCATGTAGGCAGAGTGTAGACGTTTGTAGACATGGGTGGTCTTTGCAATCAGAGCTAGCCCCCAGAGCCAACACCTCCTAGGCTAGGTTATGTTGCCAGAGCATGGCTGTGCTTTGGGAGCGAGCCTTGAGCGCACTTGTTATGCAAGTGAGCTTGGAACTTGATTGTATCCAAATGATCCCAGCGCGGACTCAAAAGTTGGCGAAAGGCTGGCGTTGGAGCCCTAGGAGTGCACTTCGTTAAAAAAAAAAAAAATCGTTGGGCAGCAGTCTATCGTGCACTTCTGAGGTCCAAGCGGTGCCCGTTTGCGCAGGTGAGAGTGCGTGGTCTGCCGACTTGTTGCCAGGGCTGCGCGAGCGTCTGCAGGTCGGCGTGGTCCTGATTGCCGGCATCCGGAGTGCATTTCTAGCCGTTTGCGGCAACGAGGCGCCGCAGCCTTGGCCCCCCACTTTCCTCGTCGCACTTCCTCATAAGGTACGCTGTCCGTCACCGCTTGGGGGCGGGACAGGCGCTGTTTCGACTGCACTCGCGCGTGGTGTGACGAGCAGACAGCTTTCGACTGTTTTGTAGGCGAAAGAAGGCTGTCTTGCGCCACGTTTTTAGTACGAAAATATCATGGCAGCTAAGGAGAGCCCATTCCTTTAGTCTTTCAATATACATTTATTTGCTCAGCAATATACACAGCGTAATGTGTCCAAGAACATGTAATGCTCAGAACAGATAGCCGGAGGTCTACCAGAAAGGTGGAGTAGACACCAAGGGAAGATAAACGCAACCGGGGAACTGCTGGAAGTCAATGGTGAAGTTAATGAATTCCCACGAGTATATAGGGTGGCGGAGGCTGGTGCAGTGCAGGGATAACTTACTACCTCTAGCAGGGACATCTGTCCTGCAGTGGTCTTAGACTGATGATAATGGCGATGCTGATACTCTATCGCTGGTTATTGCTCCACCGCTGGCTCGTAGTGGTGTCACTCGTGCTTGTGATGTTGTCAAGGCCACCACTTTACATTTCTGTTGGACTAGAAACACCAGGGAGCATTCTTTACATGCACTGCGCGTTTATACCCGCCCATGTCTCCAGTGTGTATATATAAGCAGCGTAGCTTTTTAGCTGTTTGTGATATTTCAGTGACATTTTTTTTTGAAATAGCCACTTGCACTTTTCTGCCCGAGCAACTAAGATCCCCACTAACAATATCGCAAGGTCATGCTTCTGGTGAAATAAAGGCACTGCTATTGAAATGGTAATTATGCAGTGCCACCTGCAACAGACCCAGTTCAAATGCAATCCAGACGAGGGTATGATGCCATCATCATCATCCCCATAACCACACACACAAAAAAAAAGGCTACATGCAGAAGTACCTACAAGCTTCTTTTTTTAAAAGGCCATTCCCTGAGTGAAACAAATTTCTACCTGACAGTATTTAGTGGCCCTGGGCTGGTTTAATAACAAATGTTCTTGAGATTTATTTGTATACGGTCTAAATCACTTGCTTTTGCTATGCAGTCATTTCACCATGCGACATTCGAGCTGTGATCATTTATTTTCCTTGATACCACATTCTTCCAGAATAGATTATTCGTTCCTAAGGGCTCAATACGTTGTACCACTCGCTCTTGCTGCTACCATCGCTCCTGCGGTTTATCATCAGCTTCGCAGTAACAAACAAACAAACAAAAAACGAGTTAATGAATGAATGCATAAATAAATAAATAAATAAATAAATAAATAAATAAATAAATAAATAAATAAATAAATAAATAAATAAATAAATAAATAAATAAATAAATATAAACGAAACAACAGGGGCAGCCTTCTTTGTACTGGCCACGCTTTCCGGCTGCAGTGCCGCCGCCAAATGCACCGGTTCTAAGACAAAAGAATTGCTTGCCGCAGATCCCCGCTACCTAGCAATGCAGAAGTGCTGCTTAATAAAGATGTTTTTCGCTTCCCCCCCCCCCCCCCCCCCCCCACACACACACACTATAAAAAAAAAAACGGAATTGTATTCGGTCCTATAACGGTAGCTTTTAGCGGTATAAATTAATTGAGAATCACGTTATTAATACAATACCTCTTTAAGTTAGCCCGCTTACAATTTAGTTCGCAAGCTCTAAGGCAGTCATTCCTGGCGCACCGTGGCATGCTGTAAAAATGCCAAAGGGTTTTAGGTGTATTACACCTTAATATTCCCGGCCGTACTCATAAGTACGACGCACAGAATAGCCCACCGTGAGAGCATCTCCCTGCAGTACAGAATTTCGCGCAGTGGGCCGGCTTCGTCGGACACAGTCTCGCGATGACCCAGCGGCTTGCCGTAGCTACAACAAGAGGGCTTTAGTTGATGTCCTCTAGTAGCCGCTCCGCGACTCGAAAGGAGCCATGGCGGCCAGGGAATCCGCGGCCGGCTGCCGGGTGACGGCGGCCATGGCGAGCTGTCTCTGGGCCTGCTGGCACTGGGCGAGGGACGGGATGGAGTTCTTCTTGGGGCGACCTTTGGGCTTCGTCGGCGGCACTGCGCAGCCACCCTGCATCACCTGCGCAGCGCAGAGGGGAAGGCAGAGAGCTCGGCATGAGAGGACAACCTCAGAAAAACTGCAACAGACAAGGCTCTGCACAGTCGTCCATATTTGTATAGATTGGCAGTAGGCTGTGCTGGGCTGTACATGGGCATATATGGGCATATATGGGCATAAACATTACTACGGCGTCTCTCATAGCCTGAGTCGCTTTGGGACGTTAAACCCCATAAAACCAAACCAAACCAACCATTAACGCTATTCGAACAACTTCCATCCGTAAACAATGGAACCGACCACAGAAACCGAAGTGGAAACCGCCGCCGCGGTGGCTCAGTGGCTATGGTGCTCGGCTGCTGACCCAAAAGACGCGGGTTCGATCCCGGCCGCGGCGGCTAGAATTTCTTTGGAGGAGAAATTCTAGAGGCCCGTGTGCTGTGCGATGTCAGTGCACGTTAAAGAACCCCAGGTGGTCGAAATTTCCGGAGCCCTTCACTACGGCGTCTCTCATAGCCTTAGTCGCTTTGGGACGTTAAACCCCATAAAACCAAACCAAACCAAACCGAAGTGGAAACGAAAGTACTAGCTCACTTAATTCGCATTTGGCCTAACTGCTCAAATCTACCGTCGTGTCATGAAATCGTATTACACACTTCACATCAGTCCGCGAAACAAACCCCTTTGTCTGGCTACTTTCAGTGCGAAAGCACTATTACGGTGGGTTTGTGGGATTGCGATGTTTGTGGGTTTGTGCCAAGTGAAATATGTGAATAAAACTAAATGAAACGAATATCCGCAACTGGAATTCGAACGCTCGGCGGCGCGAATATATCACCTCTGCTGGTCACTGCACGAGAGCACTAGGCTATCGCGCAGCCGAACTGGCCTGGTGTTAACACTCTCGCGCTGTTCGTTGCACATCTTCTTCTTCATAAACTGATATTATTATCAATCTAATATTCGCGCTTTGAGCTATGTGGCGGTAGTGACAGAGAGATGCGCTCAGCATGCGTTGACGTAGAAAACATTGGGACAGAAGCACGGCCCTAGAGCAGTACGTGTTGGCGTTGACGTTGCTGCAGAAACGCGGCGCTGGAGCATAGGCCGCCCGCGTACGTTGGGTAAATTGGCATTGACGATGAAAATGTTGAAGACACCTGTAACTGGCTACCTGGGTCAATGGATGCCCAATTCGCGCTTTCAGGTACGTGGCGGTGGTGTCCGCTTGCGAAAAGCTGTGCTTTCAAACAATATTTCGTGCTTAGCAGTGCTGAACAGCCAGCCATTTTTTTTTTACGAAAACAGTACGACAGCAGTCGCATTGCGCCTATTTCGTGTCGCGTGTGTTTTTTCTCACTCTGTACGCATCCGTCTTGGTTAAACAACCGGACACAGCTAACGGGGCAAGTCATCAGCTGCCAAAGGTCTGCCCGTGGGTACGTTGTCACTGGGAGAGCGATGTATGCGAACGCCCGATATGGTGTATGCCAGTTCTGATTCCCACATAAGCCTAAGTATGATAAGATAAGTTAAATGAAAGGTGTGGCGACGCAGTTGGCAGAACGCGGCCTCTGCGTGTATCGTCAAAGGGCAGAGTGAAAAGGATGCATATGAACGGCGAGAGGTTTACGTTGGCAACGCTGCGGGATACAAATGCATCGATATTAAGTGTGGTTTTGGGATTTTTTCTTTTTGCTTGTTATCCAAATGTTTTTAAACCTGACAAAGGTTCGGCCTCCGGTAAAAATTCTCTCTTATCATAGTCCGAGTAAGGAAACTCTCTCGCATGAAAAACATCATCTTGCTCTTTCGCCTTGATCTGTAATAACGCATCAACATGGTGGAACGCATAAAGGATAGGGTTAAATTACGGTGCCTCACAAGTACGCAGACCGGGTTGTAGTGAACTATAGGGCGTCTCAGCGCTTTTATGGCGTAGATGCTACTGCATAATATTAACAAGTCAAATTCATTTTGTGTAACATAACAATTCCTATGTGCTGGAGGCAGGGAATTCAAATAGACGTCAAGGTTTTTCTTCTGAGGAAAATAAACTGAGCGATTGATTTAAATAAAATTTGACGCAAAGACATAGTGAGAGTGGAAAAGAGGGCGCCATCGGTCGGAACCGAGCCCATGACCGCTTCTTGTCGCACGTGAAGCCAGGTACCGTTCTAATATATAGTTATACAGCAACAGCTATCCTGCCCTGCGCTTTTAAAACTTCAGTGGCGAAAGACAAGCCTTAGCGCCAGCAGCGGCAGCCAGCGCTCCACTGTCAGGAGCAGGGGTTGTTGCTAATGTCAAGTCTGGTGCAATCTGGAACTTGTTACACATTTGTCTTTATACGGAGGAGGTGTAATCTCGAGCAGTATGTAAACGCTCCAGTGGATGCGCTAAAAACAGAAAGTGCTAGTGTTATCTGCAGAAGCGCGCTATCGGTTCAAGCCATGGAGCTTTCGAAGCGCATTCGTTTCCTTTTGGGTTTATTGAGAAGAATAATTATTACATTGAAAGTGTTGCAGGATGCTCGTGATGGTGAGAATAGCTGGAACATGTACTTTTCAGTACAACTCTTAATTAGCCTATCCTCCCGCCCTCTCTCAGCGCACAGGCTTTTAGTCGTAAGTGCGCGAAAGTGTACACGTTGGCAGAAACCTTCGAGAGCTCTTAGCTTGGACAGCATACCTCTCTCACTTTGATTTGCACGTGTGTTGTGTGTGTACGTCAACGTCTCAGAACCTTGCAGTATTTCTGAGTTTTATCGCATGTACACGGTCTTTGTTACTGCAGAGATCACTAAACAAGCTAACAGACACCCTCTGTAATGCATAGTGTGATGTGACCGCGAAACGTGTGAAATAATTATCTAAGCTCTACAGAGGGTGGCTTGCAAGTGCTTTCTAGAGGCAATTCTTTTTTTTTTGTTTCAAATTAGTCGTTTTGCGAGAAAAATCTTTCCCATTTCCGTGGTCTTGGCCGCGACAGGTAAGCCAATATCATTCGTGTTGCTTATTTTCACTATTCCATGCTCTGCGAACTGAGCTTTCATTTTGAGACTAAACATTTTTATTAAGCGTGCAAAGAAAGATGCATGTAAGCAAAAATAAAGAGCATTGCCCTGTAAAAAAATAATGTAATTACTGCTTTTTTTGTGGTTCTTACCTCTAGTGAATGGATTTGACGGACGAATCGCCTTGCCTTCGTTTTTTTGCGTACGATTTATCTTGAACTTCATTAGTGAACGGCACAGTCTAGCTTTGCTGGGTACTTCCGATATGCGCGGGGGATGTTGCTATAGTACAGCTTTATGAGCTGTCGTCTGTCGCTGACGACATTTAATTGCCTGGTAAGATGTCACGCTTTCGTATAAACATTGCATCTTTCCTTGTCGGCAAAAAGCGCGCACAGACGACTTTTTAAGAAGGTGTGAAAGTTTCGGCTTTTTGGAGCTATTAGCATATGACGGATAGGCTGGTACATTTAGCGGGTCTCGTGGCTCACATCACGTGAATAAATGCTCGTTGTTACGTTCTTATGTCCGCGCCTGTTGTGCATTGTTCATTTATTGTATTTATTGACTGCTTAGCATTCACTGTGACCATATGCTTGCTTATTGCTTTCCATTTTCCATTCACGTTACCCTTCCTGGCGTATGCACTGTGCTCTCTGTGTTGCGTATTGTTTGTTGTGTGTGTTTTATGTTTTCTTCCTTTTGCGGTCAGCTCCAATGATTTCTTCCCCTACGTGAAAGCAGTAGTCGAAGGCGCCGTCAGGCGACAACCTCCCCT